>NC_068435.1:27255701-27557784 GCF_023373465.1 Oncorhynchus keta | reverse complement strand
CAACATGTTTACAGTTATACAGCCATTGTTATAAAATTGTTGTAAAAGTGAGTTCAGTTTAGGGACTGTCAAATGAAATTCCTACAGGTTATTGTAAAAATACATAGAGGGCCACTTCAAGTAATATTCCTGAACTGAAAAGCCACATTTGCATAGTTAATTGTTTATTTCAACAACATATGTGGTTTTAGGGAGTTTTTTTTCCCACAGAATAAGGTTTGTCCAAATACACATTCCTGTCTGGGCTGATGCAATACGTAACAGTCTGACATGATAGATAGACCTGCAGTATGAAATCTACACTAACTCTATCATTTGGTAGCCTAGGGGTGGCAGGTAGCCTAGTGGTTAGAGCGTTGGGCCAGTAATCAAAAAGGTTGCTGGTTTGAATCCCTGAGCCGACGAGGTGAGAAATATGCCTAGGTGCTCTTGAGCAAGGCATGTAACCCGAATTGCTCCTGTAAATCACTCTGGATAAGAGCATCTGCTAAATAATGCAGTTTTGCTGTTGTTGATGGGTGAATGGATGCTAATCAAACCCAGACAGACTCCATTACATTTACAACCAGATGTGTACTTATGCCGTGAAAATAGTGTCTTAGGGAATGGAATGACAACACTGCCAAATATTCTGGTTCATGTTCTTTCTTCATAATATCAAAAACATGAGAATTACAAACCCAATCTCAGATGTACACTGTCTGTATCTGCCTGTCTACAATGATGATTATCATTGGCAATTTGAAAATGTTTATAAGAAGGTCACTGACTGGCTCTAGAGGACCATCTCTCAGCCTGGTCTATTGAAAAGGTTCAGCAGGTCATTCCTCAGTACTGTATGCAGAGACCCAAGGACAGGGAGGGTCAAGGCCAGAGTCCTGCAGGATATCTCTCCTTGTAACACCGTCCTCCTGGGCATGAGGGATGGGACCTCTCTGACATGGAGAATATCTCTCGCCATCGCAGGGATCTGCTGGCCATGATGGAATGCCCTCTTCTCTCCATGACAACTGTCAATCACTCCCGTCAGTATCTATGGTGATTGGACTGACACGGACAATCATAATGGCTCATTACCTCTAAATATTGCAGAAAGCCTGTGGCCTACATGATGAGATTATTATGGACAAAAGAGCGAGATTTGACGATCATGTCACCAGAATAGAACACTCAATATTTATTGGAAAAGAGCATCAAACTCATCACCTTGCACTTTCACCACACTGTGAAGTTCATCATCATTTATTTAATCTGTAGCCTAATAAACTGTAGGCTATGATTTCCCAAGTCATAGAGGGAGTACAACAAAACACATCATCGCGTGACTCCAAGTGTTCTTCAATATGATTGTTTTCTATCAATATTTGCGCATAAAAGCATTTCCACTGACATTGATTGCATAATAAATATTACTGACACAAAAAGACACATGTTTTATTTCACCTTTACCAGGTAGGATAGTTGAGAACAAGTTCTCATTTGCAACTGCGACCTGGCCAAGATAAAGCAAAGCAGTATGACACATACAACAACACAGAGTTACACATGGAATAAACAAACATACAATCAATAATACAACAGAAAAATCTATATACAGCATGTGCAAATGAGGTAGGATAAGGGAGGTAAGGTAATAAATAGGCCAAGGTGGCAAAGTAATTACAATATAGCAATTAAACACTGGAATGGTAGGATGTGCAGAAGATGAATGTGCAAGTTGAGATACTGGGGTGCAAAGGAGCAAGATAAATAAATAAATACAGTATGGGGATGAGGTAGATTGGATGGGCTATTTACAGATGAGCTATGTACAGGTGCAGTGATCTGTGAGCTGCTCTGGCAGCTGGTGCTTAAAGCTAGTGAGGGAGGTAAGAGTCTCCAGCTTCAGAGATTTTTGCAGGTCGTTCCAGTCATTGGCAGCAGAGAACGGCCAAAGGAAGAATTGGCTTTGGGGGTGACCAGTTAGATATACCTGTTGGAGCGCGTGCTACGGGTGGGTGCTGCTATCGTGACCAGTGAGCTGAGATAAGGCGGGGCTTTACCTAGCAGAAACTTGTAGATGACCTTGTTTAGTGTATTTTGTTTTGTCTACATTTGGAAAGATTACAGACAAATGTTATGTTTCCGTCAGTCCTGTCATTATCCGACATGTACTTTAATTCCATAAAAAGGTTTGATGCAAACTTGGTTAATGTGGTTCCAAGGAAATCATTTTATTCCATTGACATTGAATCAAGGAGAGCAACTGAAACCTGTCCCAAAATACTGCTACTAACAAAAATATTCCTTTGTGGGTTTTGGAAGGATTAGTGATCTAATTTGCTTATGTAATCAGATTTTGAGCAATAGCCAAAATATCAACTATCCAAATGCAGAATTACCCAAATGATCTACCCTTAATTCCATTCCACTTTCTGAATCAGTCCTTTAGAATTCCGGATCAGCTGCACTTTCATTTCCCTCTGTGTTGTTCCATTAAATCCATTAATTAAGGTCACTCTTGGTTGTCTAGAGCTTAATTGAAAGGAAAAACAAAAACACTACAGACACTAGGCCCTCTATGGAATGGGTTTGACACCTCTGCATTACAGTGACGCTCAAGGCCACCCGAAGGGCGCAGCCGTCTAATGCATTGTATCGCCGTGCTAGAGGCGTTACTACAGACCCGGGTCATTCCCGGCTGTGCCACTACCGGCCGTTGGCGGGAGTCCCATAGGACTGCTCACAATTGGCCTAGCCTCGTCCGGGTTAGGGGAGGGTTTGGCCGGGCGGGCTTTACTTGGCTCATCACGCCCTAGCGACTCCTTGTGGCGGGCAAGGTGCCTGAAGGCTAACCCCGGTCACCAGTTGAACGGTGTTTCCTTCCTCCGATTGATGCAGCTGGCTTCCGGTTTAAGCTCCCGAGCCCGTTGGGGAGTTGCAGCAATTAGACACGATCGTAAAATACAAAAAAATGATACAAAAACAAATAAAAGTGACGCTCCAGAACTTTTGTATCATTTTTGCCAGTCATTTTGTAAGTGATGCTCTCAAGCCAAAATGGGTCCTCTTTTTTGTGTGCTACGTCATCCAATTGTGCACTACCTCCTCCATTTCGTATGACATGTTATGTCCTTTTTTTGGCCAATTTGTATGTTATGTTAGAAATCCAATTTGAACAATATGTTACGAATTTGTTGTATTTAAGATCCCAAACAGCATCTTTAACTATTTATAAAGGCATTGTTATAGGTTTCATGTTTGAGAGACACCAATTGCATAAAAGCTAAGTGATATCATGGCAGTCCTAAAGAAGAGCTGAAAATAATCTTATGACCAATCTCGGATTATGTAATCTTCAAACATATGGCTACCTAGTCTAGCTAAGACCTATCTCCTGAAGTCCTTCTGACTTCAGAGTCTGGAATGGCTCTTCGATGTTGTCAGAACAATGCATCGATAATGAAGGGGGCTGTGCTTATACTGGTTGGCTATTTCTGTGTCTCACTCAAATCAAATCAAATTGGATTTGTCACATACACTTGTTTAGCCGATGTTATTGGGGGTGTAGCGAAATGCTTGTGTGTAAGGGGTGCCTCACTGGTGGCAGAGAAGTCAGACGCAGGAGAGTAGAACCGGGTAATAACCGGAGCAGTTTAATATACAAAACCACCGGCATCCAGAATAACAACGTGGGTACAAAACCTGTCGGGCACCAGACAACAATGTGCACAAGCACTTACAACAAACAATTCCGCACAAAGACATGGGGGGAACAGAGGGTTAAATACACAACACTTAATGAGGGAATGAAAACCAGGTGTGTGGGAAAACAAGACAAAACAAATGTAAAATTAAAAATGGATCGGCGATGGCTAGAAGACCGGTGACGTCGACCGCCGAACACCGCCCGAACAAGGAGAGGAACCGACTTCGGCAGAAGTCATGACATTGTGTTTCTAGCTCTAAGAGTGCAGTAATATCTAACAGTAATACCTAACAATTTCACAGCAATACACACAAATCTCAAGTAAAGGAATGGAATTAAGAATATATAAATATTGGGTGAGCAATGACAGAGTGGCATAGACTTAGATACAGTAGAATAGGATAGAATACAGTATATTCATATGAGATGAGCAATGCAAAATATGTAAACTTTCTTAAAGTGACCAGTGTTCCATTATTAAAGTGGCCAATGATTCCAAGTCTATGTACAGTGGGGAGAACAGGTATTTGATACACTGCCGATTTTGCAGGTTTTCCTACTTACAAAGCTGTCATTATCATAGGTACACTTCAACTGTGAGAGACGGAATCTAAAACAAAAATCCAGAAAATCACATTGTATGATTTTTAAGTAATTCATTTGCATTTTATTGCATGACAGAAGTATTTGATACATCAGAAAAGCAGAACTTAATATTTGGCACAGAAACCTTTGTTTGCAATTACAGAGATCATATGTTTCCTGTAGTTCTTGACCAGGTTTGCACATACTGCAGCAGGGATTTTGGCCCACTCCTCCATACAGACCTTCTCCAGATCCTTCATGTTTCGGAGCTGTCGCTGGGCAATATGGACTTTCAGCTCCCTCCAAAGATGTTCTATTGGGTTCAGGTCTGGAGACTGGCTAGGCCACTCCTGGACCTTGAGATGCTTCTTACGGAGCCACTCCTTAGTTGCCCTGGCTGTGTGTTCTCGGGTGGTTGTCATGCTGGAAGACCCAGCCACAACCCATCTTCAATGCTCTTACTGAGGGAAGGAGGTTGTAGGCCAAGATCTCGCGATACCTGGCCACATCCAACCTCCCCTCAATACAGTGCAGTTGTCCTGTCCCCTTTGCAGAAAAGCATCCCCAAAGAATGATGTTTCCACCTCCATGCTTCACGGTTGGGATGGTGTTCTTGGGGTTGTACTCATCCTTCTTCTTCCTCCAAACACGGTGAGTGGAGTTTAGACCAAAAAGCTCTATTTTTGTCTCATCAGACCACATGACCTTCTCCCATTCCTCCTCTGGAACATCCAGATGGTCATTGGCAAACTTGAGACGGACCTGGACATGCGCTGGCTTGAGCAGGGGGACCTTGCGTGCGCTGCAGGATTTCAATCCATGACGGCGTAGTGTGTTACTAATGGTTTTCTTTGAGACTGTGGTCCCAGCTCTCTTCAGGTCATTGACCAGGTCCTACAGTGTAGTTCTGGGCTGATCCCTCACCTTCCTCATGATCATTGATGCCCCACGAGGTGAGATCTTGCATGGAGCCCCAGACCAAGGGTGATTGACCGTCATCTTGAACTTCTTCCATTTTCTAATAATTACGGCAACAGTTGTTGCCTTCTCACCAAGCTGCTTGCCTATTGTCCTGTAGCCCATCCCAGCCTTGTGCAGGTCTACAATTTTATCCCCGATGTCCTTACACAGCTCTCTGGTCTTGGCCATTGTGGCGAGGTTGGAGTCTGTTTGATTGAGTGTGTGGACAGGTGTCTTTTATACAGGTAAAGAGTTCAAACAGGTGCAGTTAATACAGGTAATGAGTGGAGAACAGGAGGGCTTCTTAAAGAAAAACTAACAGGTCTGTGAGAGCCATAATTCTTACTGGTTGGTTGGTGATGAAATACTTATGTCATGCAATAAAATGCAAATTAATTACTTAAAAATCATACAATGTGATTTTCTGGATTTTTGATTTTTGTGAAGTGATGATATGATACAGATTACAGACCTCTACATGCTTTGTAAGTAGGAAAACCTGCAAAATCGGCAGTGTGTCAAATACTTGTTCTCCTCACTGTATATGCAGCCTCTAATGTGCGAGTGGTGGCTATTTAACAGAATTGAACAGTTTGATGACCTTGAGAAGCTGTTTTTCAGCCTCTCAGTCCCAGCATTGATGTACCTGTACTGACCTCGCCTTCTGGATGATAGCGAGGTGAACAGGCAGTGGCTTGGGTTGTTGTTGTCCTTGAGGATCTTTTTGGCCTTCCTGTGACATTGTGTACTGTAAGGGGTGCTCCCTCTGCTGTTTCCTGAAGTCCACGATCAACTCCTTTGTTCTGTTAACGTTGAGTGAGAGGTTATTTTCCTGGCACCACACTTCCAGGGCCCTTATATCCTCCCTGTAGGCTGTCTCGTCATTGTTGATAATCAGGCTTACTACTGTTGTGTCGTCTTCAAACTTGATGATTGAGTTGGAGGCATGCGAGGCCATGCAGTCATGGGTGAACAAGGAGTACAGGAGGGGGCTCTGCACACATCCTTGTGCGGCCTCAGTGTTGAGTATCAGCGAAGTGGGGGTGTTTTTTACTACTTTCACCACCTGGGGGGCATCCCGTCAAGAAGTCCAGGAACCAGTTGCACGTGGCGGATTTAGACCCAGGGCCTCAAGTTTAATGATGAGCTTGGAGGGTACTGAGCACAGCCACACAGCTACACCCACAAGCACAGCCACACAACACTTGAGTGCCACCCCCTTCCATCATGGTTGGATTTTCAAATATGAACAACAAGAGGTCTCAATCTCAGAGGGAAAAAAAACATTTGAGAGAACCAATCAAATATTGCATTAAACAAACTGCCTCCTTTCCAGACCAGTATGGTCACAGCTCTGCCTGCGCTGAGTCACATGGGTCGCTTCAGTCAGACTAATGGCTGACTTCATGCAAAATAAAACTGAGCATGCAAACCGGGGTCAAGGAGAATATGTTGGCTTTTCAATAAGTATTTGTCTCTCCATGCATTTATCAAATCCAACCTAAACCCATTGACCTTTACAATCTCTGGTTGTAGAAATCAACTGATCGCATGATTTACTCATGCATACTTCCCCATTAGCTATTGTCAAATCCAATTTTAAGTATAAAACCAGGTTAAAACTGAAAACAGCAACGCAGCCAGGATCTGAAAATAGAACTCTCTCTTAAACACTTCTGCAAGTAGAGTAACAGGGTAGCTAAAGAAGTGAATGAGACAAGAGGAATACGAGCCCAGCTGCCAAGGAAGGATAAGCAGTGTCATGTCTAATGTAATCAGCCCGGAGCTTTTAATGCATGGGGCTAATTGGCTTGGAGCATGTATACAGTAGTACTACACAAAGTGGCTGTGACAAGGCCTGGGTGGCTATGGAGGGGGAATATGTAAATAACGTCATCAAGGACAAGGCAACAGAGATGGCCCTCAAGCAATGAATGCCAAATAAATCTATCAACCTTCTAAACTATGCTATAAATGACACAGAAATCCTATTTAAGCTCTAAGGGAAGGAACAACATAATAACTCTCAGGGAAGCCAATGGAGCTTCCTGCTCCATACCACCTCTAGAATGGGTATATGTAAACAACATAATAAACAACATAATAACTCTCAGGGAAGCCACTGGAGCTTCCTGCTCCATACCACCTCTAGAATGGGTATATGTGCATTCGGAAAGTATTCAGACCCCTGACCTTTTCCACAAAAAAAAGCTCCACGGACAATTCCTCGCTCTGACATCTGTGGGACCTTACATAGATAAGTGTGTGCCTTTCCAAATCATGTCAAATAAATTGAATTTACCACAGGTGGACTCCAATCAAGTTGTAGAAACATCTCAAGGATGATCAATGGAAACAGGATGCACCTGAGCTCAATTTCTATTCTCATAGCAAAAGGTCTGAATACTTATGTAAATAAGGTATTTCTGTTTTCACTTTGTCATTTTGGGGTATTGTGTGTTGATTGATGAGGAAAAAGTTTTATTTAATCAATTTTAGAATAAGGCTATAATGTAACAACATTTGGAAAAAGTCAAGGGGTCTGAATACTTTCCGAATAGACTGTATGTCTTGGTGCGTGTCTAGTGCTGTAAAGGCAATAAGGTCCAACTCTGAAGTGCAAGAGGTGGCTCCCCACTCATTTCTGCAGGGCTGGTCTCCTACACGCTGCACTGATCAACAGATCGTTTTCATAACCATTTCTGAGGTCAGAACCCAGTCTGCTGCAGTCACGCAACTGCTCGCCTCATGAGCTTTACTACATGCCTACAACACGAAGAGCCTCTTAAAGAGACATTGTGCTGATTTCCTAAGAGGCTAAAACTCATTACTCAATCACAAGTAGTTAGTGTACAGTACCTACAGAAAGTCTACCTTCCCCCCCTTGGATTTCTTCACATTTCATTATGTTACAAAGTGGGATTCAAATGGATTTAATTGTAATTTTTGTCAACAACCTACACAAAATACTCTAATTTCAAAGATGAAGATTTCTGTCAAAATACAATAGATTTTTTTATTAAAGGAAAATAAAACACTAATATACCTTGATTAGAGAAGTATTCAATACATGTTAGAAACACCTTTGGAAGCCATTACAGCTGTGTGTCTTCTTGGGTAAGTCTCATAAGAGCTTTAAACACCTGTATTGTCCATTATTCTTTTCAAAATGATTATAGCTCTGTTTAGGTGTGTTGGGGTTCATGGCTAGACAGCAATTTTCAAGTATTGCCATAGGGTTTCAAGCAGATTGAAGTCAAAACTGTAACTTGGCCACTCAGGAACATCTTCTTGGTAAGCAACTCCAGTGTAGATTTGTATATACTCCATTAGGGAGTATTTTGTGTAGATCAATGACAAAATTACAATTAAATCTATTACAATCCCAATTTGTAATGCAACAAAATGTGAAAAAAGTTCAAGAGCGGTGTAGACTTTCTATAGTCACTGTACCTATATCAGGAGTAGGACATCATACTGTTACTGTGACTATAATTTTCCTGTTTTCACTTCTCATCCTTCTATTTTGTTTGTGATACTTCGGTATCAATCAATCAATCAATCAATCACTGGTGAAGGGTGGGGCGGCGGGGGTCAGGGGCCAACTGAATGAGAAACAGGGATGAGGTTTACATTTTTGTGACTGATTTCAACCTTGCTGAATAAAATGACTGTGAGTAGCTACTTCAGGCATGTGAGTGTTCAGCACATAGTGACAAATGAAGGGGGGGTCAGTGAGTGTAAGGTTGCCTTACAACCTGGAATTAAAACTTTTGGGGGGGGTGTATACTTTAATTTACACAACAGGCCTACCATATTGAAGATGCAAAATATTTTTTATTGTGAAACAAACAAGAGATAAGACAAAAAAGAAAGAAAACTTGAGCATATATAACTATTCACCCCCCCCCCCCCAAAAAAAAAAAGTAAATACTTTGTAGAGACACTTTTTTTGCAGAAATTACAGCTGCAAGTCTCTTGGGGTATGTATCTATAAGCTTGGCACATCTAGCCACTGGGAATTTTTCCCATTCTTCAAGGCAAAACTGCTCCAGCTCCTTCAAGTTGGATGGGTTCCGCTGGTGTACAGCAACCGTTAAGTCATACCACAGATTCTCAATTGGATTGACATCTGGGATTTGACTAGGCCATTCCATGACATTTAAATGTTTCCTCTTAAACCACTTGAGTGTTGCTTTAGCAGTGTGCTTAGGGTCATTGTCCTGCTGGAAGGTGAACCTCCACCCCAGTCTCAAATCTCTGGAAGACTGAAACAGGTTTCCCTCAAGAAATTCATATTCACTTTTGAACATTTATCTTTGGGCTTGATAAATCGAACACCATTAATCCATCAATAAATCAGTATATTTCCATTAACATACATTTCTTGTTTTGTGACTGTCTTCGTTATCGTGCCAAAATGGATAATAACATGTGTTGTGAAAATGCTTGTTAAGTAGATGTTTTTTATGATCTGATAACAAATTAAAAATCACAGTTTAAACAAAAAGGGCTTGTGCCAAATCAGTTAGCACTGCAGTCATCATGCAATACGACCAAGATTAGTACCCCTACTTTATGACATATTAAGGTCACTTCCTCACGCTATTGCGAGCAGACAAATAGTTTTCCATGATCTCTACTGTAAATACGAATTTGTTCTTAACTGACTTGCCTAGTTAAATAAAGGTCAAATAAAAAATCAAATATTTTCCATTGATGTTGCCTTTGGCTGATTGAACACAACCAATATCGGATAACTGAATATCACTGAAAAGTAGAAAACATAAGCAAAATACATGTTGGATAACAGCATGCATACGTATAATATCAGAATAATATCTGCTAAGATTTTAATAGTTGCTGTTAATAACAACTATTTGGTAGAAACAGAACAAGCCAAAAATGTTTACTATTTCTAAAAACACTCTTCATGATCAATCAAGGCATTGTTTCTGGAAATAACAATGAAGTGAAAAATAGATTTTTGGATGAAGTGTAACAACGACCGACAGATCAGGATGAAAGAAGAACAAAGAGAATTTTTATGAGAAAAAATTATATAATCAAAACCTAAATTATCCTGGGCCATATTAAAATGTCTTATCCTTATTGAAAAACAGTCTATTCAAACATGATGACAAAAGAAAATGGAAAATGGAATTTCCCCGTCCTGCACGCAAGTTGAAGGAAATCTGCCAGAGAAGGTTGTGCAGCTGCCAAACACTCTGCCCTCCGATAGCCAATTTCTACATGATACTCAGAGCACCTAGTTAAACATGGAGGAGAAGGGAGAACCCAAGACCTCGTCTGTGTACTGATTCCATTCTAGCCCCTTGATCCCCCTGGTCAACATGATAAGCACTACAACTGGAATTGGAAATATGGAACTGTGACCAGACTGCAGAGTGTGCAACATCACAATTCAACGCAGTACCTACAAAGGTTTTACATTAAAGTGATGCTTTCTTAGTGGTACTTCATAATTTGGTGGGGCCTTTGGCTCCCATTGTACCAATTCTATAACATTTCAGAACCCTTTTCATTATACTTTTCAATATCATTATACTAAACCTATAACCTCTTCTGCATTTCCGTTTGAAGACTATCACGCTACTGTACTGATACAGTGAGTTTCAGAAGAGCATTATAAGGTTATGGATGATAATCCTGTCTACATCGCTTGCTTTAACATGGTACAATTCACTCAACTGGCAGCGCCTCAAACACATTAGCTCAGATTAGCTTCATTTGAATTACTTAATTTGGCTACATCTGGGATATATTTCCCTAAAATTCAGATCTAAAATGACATGACCTATACAGTAGTTCTAAGGAAAATGTATGTTCTGATTCAACATTTTAGGCACAGTATATAATGACTGTTTCATTTGATTATAACAAATTCAATTTGGGTTTACAATAGGTGATAGATTACAAACTCACTTTAGAAATTAATTGTTAACATTCACACACAGCATCCTCGTTGTGTCATGCGAGGTCATTAGATCCCCACCAATAAGTACTGATGTATAAAACCCAATGTTGTGGCACTTGATACATACTTTCCTTTCTTGTGCATTACACTGAGCCCTGAGGGCGGTCCGGGCCTTGCCAGGGAGCAGTCACGCAATGTACTCAGGGAATAAGTGGAGCATTCATTACCTCTCTGATCTGACTATTCCTTCACTGCCACTTTCACTTGTGCACAATTACTCCCTCATGTGCTGGGGCACATTACAGCTTCATAATATCTACCATTTTCCTTTCCCCATTACTCTGTATTCCACAGATATACACTGTCATGTAGGCTCATACAAGTCAAACTGGCGAGTTAGTCAACACTGACAAGACGCTCATACATTCATCTCCAGGTAACACGCTGGGATACACGCCTCATGACACCTTACTGGAGATGTATCCTGTATGAAAAATGACATTTCTATGGACTTTTATGGTTCGTATGAATGTACTGCGGAGAAATCACCACATCTTCAAGACTGTTACACTTTTATTGTTTTTTCCTTGTCTGATCATTTCAAAGAGCAGCTTTTCATGTTGAATGTACAACAGGCAATATCAGAACTCTGCTTAGAATCAAACAGTATTCAGGACCATGAAATTAAAGACCATAAACACTGATCCTCCCCGTAAGGGCACTCACCTGAAACTAGAGGTCGACCGATTATGAGTTTTCAACGCCGATACCGATACCGATTATTGGAGGACCCAAAAAAAGCCGATGCCGATTGATCGGACAATTTTTTAATATTTATTTGCAAT
Source organism: Oncorhynchus keta (assembly GCF_023373465.1). NCBI lineage: Eukaryota > Metazoa > Chordata > Actinopteri > Salmoniformes > Salmonidae > Oncorhynchus > Oncorhynchus keta. The sequence goes on along the minus strand of NC_068435.1, from coordinate 27,545,768 downwards.
AATGACAATTACAACAATACTAAATGAACAATTATCTTAACTTACTTAAATACATCAATAAAATCAATTTAGCCTCAAATAAATAATGAAACATGTTCAATTTGGTTTAAACAATGCAAAAACAAGGTGTTGGAGAAGAAAGTAAAAGTGCAATATGTGCCATGTAAGAAAGTTAACGTTTAAGTTCCTTGCTCAGAACATGAGAACATATGAAAGTTGGTGGTTCCTTTTAGCATGAGTCTTCAATATTCCCAGGTAAGAAGTTTTAGGTTGTAGTTTTTATAGGAATTATAGGACTATTTCTCTCTATAGAATTTGTATTTCAGATACCTTTGACTATTGGATGTTCTTATAGGTGTAACAGTATAACTTTAGACCGTCCCCTCGCCCATACCCGGGCGCGAACCAGGGGCCCTCTGCACACATCAACAACAGCCACCCACGAAGCATCGTTACCCATCGCTCCACAAAAGCCGGGGACCTTGAAGAGTAAGGGGAACAACTACTTCAAGGTCTCAGAGCAAGTGACGTCACCGATTGAAACGCCACTAGCGCGCAGCGCTAACTAGCTAGCCATTTCACATCCGTTACACTCACCCCCCTTTTGACCTCCTCCTTTTCCACAGCAACCAGTGATCCGGGTCAACAGCATCAATGTAACAGTATAACTTTAGACCGTCTTCTCGTCCATACCTGGGCGCGAACCAGGGACCCTCTGCACACATCAACAACAGTCACCCACGAAGCATCGTTACCCATCGCTCCACAAAAGCCGCTGCCCTTGCAGAGCAAGGGGAACAACTACTTCAAGGTCTCAGAGCAAGTGACGTCACCGATTGAAACGCCACTAGCGCGCACCGCTAACTAGTTCGCCATTTCACATCCGTTACATAGGCACTTTAGTATTGCCAGTGTAACAGTATAGCTTCCGTCCCTCTCCGCGCTCCTACCTGGGCTCGAACCAGGAACACATCGACAATAGCCACCCTCGTAGTAGCGTTACCCATGCAGAGCAAGGGGAACAACTACAGTGCCATGCGAAAGTATTCGGCCCCCTTGAACTTTGCGACCTTTTGCCACATTTCAGGCTTCAAACATAATGATATAAAACTGTATTTTTTTGTGAAGAATCAACAACAAGTGGGACACAATCATGAAGTGGAACGACATTTTTTGGATATTTCAAACTTTTTTAACTAATAAAAAGCTGAAAAATTGGGCGTGCAAAATTATTCAGCCCCTTTACGTTCAGTGCAGCAAACTCTATCCAGAAGTTCAGTGAGGATCTCTGAATGATCCAATAATGTTGACCTAAATGACTAATGATGATAAATACAATCCACCTGTGTGTAATCAACTCTCCGTATAAATGCACAGGCACTGTGATAGTCTCAGAGGTCCGTTAAAAGCGCAGAGAGCATCATGAAGAACAAGGAACACACCAGGCAGGTCCGAGATACTGTTGTGAAGAAGTTTAAAGCCGGATTTGGATACAAAAAGATTTCCCAAGCTTTAAACATCCCAAGGAGCACTGTGCAAGCGATAATATTGAAATGGAAGGAGTATCAGACCACTGCAAATCTACCAAGACCTGGCCGTCCCTCTAAACTTTCAGCTCATACAAGGAGAAGACTGATCAGAGATGCAGCCAAGAGGCCCATGATCACTCTGGATAAACTGCAGAGATCGACAGCTGAGGTGGGACACTCTGTCCATAGGACAACAATCAGTTGTATTTTGCACAAATCTGGCCTTTATGGAAGAGTGGCAAGAAGAAAGCCATTTCTTAAAGATATCCATAAAAAGTGTTGTTTAAAGTTTGCCACAAGCCACCTGGGAGACACACCAAACATGTGGAAGAAGGTGCTCTGGTCAGATGAAACCAAAATTGAACTTTTTGGCAACAATGCAAAACGTTATGTTTGGCGTAAAAGCAACACAGCTCATCACCCTGAACACACCATCCCCACTATCAAACATGGTGGTGCATCATGGTTTGGGCCTGCTTTTCTTCAGCAGGGACAGGGTAGATGGTTAAAATTGATGGGAAGATGGATGGAGCCAAATACAGGACCATTCTGGAAGAAAACCTGATGGAGTCTGCAAAAGACCTGAGACTGGGACAGAGATTTGTCTTCCAAAAAGACAATGATCCAAAACATAAAGCAAAATCTACAATGGAATGGTTCAAAAATAAACATATCCAGGTGTTAGAATGGCCAAGTCAAAGTCCAGACCTGAATCCAATCGAGAATCTGTGGAAAGAACTGAAAACTGCTGTTCACAAATGCTCTCCATCCAACCTCACTGAGCTCTAGGAGGAATGGGAAAAAATGTCAGTCTCTCGATGTGCAAAACTGATAGAGACATACCGCAAGCGACTTACAGCTGTAATCGCAGCAAAAGGTGGCGTTACAAAGTATTAACTTAAGGGGGCTGAATAATTTTGCACGCCCAATTTTTCAGTTTTTGATTTGTTAAAAAAGTTTGAAATATCCAAAAAATGTCGTTCCACTTCATGATTGTGTCCCACTTGTTGTTGATTTTTCACAAAAGAATACAGTTTTATATATTTATGTTTGAAGCCTGAAATGTGGCAAAAGGTCGCAAAGTTCAAGGGGGCCGAATACTTTCGCAAGGCACTGTACTCCAAGTCTCAAAGCGAGTGACATTTGAAACGCTATTTGCTCGCACCCCGCTAACTAGCTAGCCATTTCACATCGGTTACACCAGCCTAATCTCGGGAGTTGATAGGCTTGAAGTCATAAACAGTGCAATGCTTGAACCACAGCGAAGAGCAGCTGGCAAAACGCACGAAAGTGCTGTTTGAATGAATGCTTACGAGCCTGCTGGTGCCTACCATCGCTCAGTCAGACTGCTCTATCAAATCATAGACTTAATTATTTCATAATAACACACAGAAATACGAGCCTTAGGTCATTAATATGGTCAAATCCAGAAACTATCATCTCAAAAACAAAACGTTTATTCTTTCAGTGAAATACGGAACCGTTCTGTATTTTATCTAGCGGGTGGCATCCCTAAGTCTAAATATTCCTGTTACATTGCACAACCTTCAATGTTATGTCATAATTACGTAAAATTCTGGCAAATTAGTTCGCAACGAGCCAGGCGGCCCAAACTGTTGCATATACCCTGACTCTGCATGCAATGAACGCAGGAGAAGTGACCCAATTTCACCTGGTTAATATTGCCTGCTAACCTGGATTTCTTTTAGCTAAATATGCAAGTTTAAAAATATATACTTCTGTGTATTGATTTTAAGAAAGGCAATGATGTTTATGGTTAGGTAAACGTTGGAGCAACAACAGTCCTTTTTCGCGAATGCGCACCACATCGATTATATGCAACGTAGGACACGCTAGATAAACTAGTAATATCATCAACCATGTGTAGTTAACTAGTGATTATGAAGATTGATTGTTTTTTATAAGATAAGTTTAATGCTAGCTAGCAACTTACCTTGGCTTCTCAATGCATTCACATAACAGACAGGCTCCTCGTGAGGCAGGTGGTTAGAGCATTGGACGAGTAAACTGTAAGGTTGCAAGATTGAATCCACGAGCTGACAAGGTAAAAATCTGTCGTTCTGCCCCTGAACAAGGCAGTTAACCCACTGTACATACTGTACGTCTTTGAAAATAAGAATGTGTTCTTAACTGACTTGCCTAGTTAAATAAAGGTGTAAAAAAAAAAAAAAATGGGCTAAATCGTCGTCCTAAAAATACAGATTCCGATTGTTATGAAAACTTGAAATTGTCCCTAATTAATCGGCCATTCCAATTAATCGGTCGATCTCTACCTGACACCACAGTGAGCTGTGCAGTGTGTACTAGGTCTCTTAAGCTCTATTACTTCACCTGCCTTTTTTAAATTCAGGTCAATGCAATTTTACATTTTTGTCATTTAGCAGATGCTCTTACCCAGAGCGACTTACAGTAGAGTATATACATTTTCATACTGGTCGCCCTTGGAAATCAAACACACAACCCTGGCGTTGTAAGCACCATGTTCTACCAACTGAGCCACGGAGAAGTGAAGTGTATGCTCCAATCCTATTAACCTCTCTGTGATCTCATTGTGAGCTGCTGGGAGGACCATACGAGCATGTGTGATATCTAAGTGAGTCTGATGACTAGAACCTGGCAAGGGGAACCACAACTTCCGGCAAAGAGGAAGAGCAGCACGTGGCACAACTTGTACTGCAAACCCATTCCTCAGGCTATAGGGTGTTACAACACTTGTATTATACAGTATCCTGGATGAGATACTATCTCATCAATATGGTTCACAAAAGTACTGTGCAGATAGCACAAAAAATAAGAGATGACAGAAAAACAAGTAATACCTGGCAGCACACCTCCGGTATAGGTGTGGTAAACTATGGGAGTACTCAGTCTGTTTCTGTAAATAACATCTGCTCTAAACTTGAAGGTTTGTAGGGTGCTGCTGAAAACCCATAAAAAATAAACCATCTGTTAAAACTGGAATGCATAGAGTTCCAGACAAGGGTCAACCAAGGGTCATAAATCCAAGGGTCATAAAATTAGACAGGGTGATCAAGGCAGGGAGTTGAGTTCTGGGTGATCACATTTGAGCGTAATTGTAAGCGACAACAGTCCAACAATAGTGTTGGGGAAACAAAGGATTTCTTTCCGCTGCATGCTGTGTTCTCAGCTTGCTCTTGTTGAACAAACATATTTGGCGTCTAGACCAGAAGTGGTTTGGGGTCAGTCACTTACGCCTTTTGTTGTGCAGGGCCAATCTATGCAATTATTGACGTGAGGCTATTCAAGCAAAGACACCCACCAGCTCCAGCATGGCGCTGCCACAGAAAGAGACGAGGTCATTACATCACTAATGAGGGAAAATGCTTTAATATTTTCTTCTGTTGTAACTGTAAATGGGAGGTTTCAATTGGACAATACATTTTCTTTAAGTTTGTAGATATTGATATTAGTCAATCAATCAATCAAATGTATGGATAAATCCCTTTTTACATCAGCCGATGTAACAAAGTGCTATACAGAAACCCAGCCTAAAACCCCAAACAGCAAGCAACGGAGATGTAGAAGCAGAGAACAGAGAACAGCTACAAATGTATTTGATTGAATAGCATATCTGTCCTTTTCACTATTCATCATCAGGTTGGGTACATCCAGTATGAACTTAGTATTTGATGTATTTCAAAGCTATGAAGATTTACAGTATATTGCAAAGATTGCATAAATAAGTGATGACTGACACCTTATTTCACATGTGGACAATTCAGTCAAAAGCTGATCTGAATCCAGAATCAGATAATCAAATGATGTTAACACATGCAGCAACACTACCTTGACCTAACATGTTTCATTACAGACTTTGAAGGGATTGGAAATTACACAGAAAAAAAACAAGGCCATAGCTAGACACATTTGACCAATGTATAAAACAGTATATTTCAAAAGTTCATATAGGCTACCAAGCATGTATATCCATCACATATTGGCTGAATGAGCAAGGCTACCACAGCGACATCACGCAGGCGTAGGGTCATGCATGAATGGGTAAACTATCAAGGCTGTTTGGTAATGTTTTCCATTTTCATTTTCTCAAAGTGATAAACCTTGTCAAATACATAGAAAAGTAGGAGTGTGCATGGTTAGAATATCAATAGGTAGTCTACACTCTTACGAAAAAAAGGTACTATCTAGAACCTAAATAGGTTCTTTGGCTGTCCCCAGAGGAAAGCTCTTTGAAGAAGCCTTTTTGGTCCCAGGCGGAGGGTTCTACGTGGAACCCAAAAAAGTTCTACCTGGAACCAAAAAGGGTTCTACTATGGGGACAGCTGAAGAACCCTTCTAGAGACCTTTTTCTGAGTGTTAATGATGTCTTATATGTGCCATTCCATCCCAGGAAGTCCTGAAAATATTTTTTGATATCTTGGATTGTTCTGGCAATTCTCACATAGAAACTTAATTGGGAGGAAGGATGTTTGAGAAAATCATGATGAAATTTTAGGCCCTTTTTAGACCTATATATGCCTCCTGTAAGACCTTATGATCCGTTAACCTTACATGATACAGACAATGTGTTGGTGTCATTATACTCCTTACAGTGTGCTCTAAAATATGGAGTATGTCTAGTTTCTGAAATATTTCTTTTTCCACAAGAATTTATTCAACATTACAAATATTCATATTAATATCTCAAAAGTACCCTTTTAAATTTAGTTAATTTTTAGACACATTGTTTTAAACAATATACTCTACAAGTACATCACATTTCCAGAGTGGGCTCTCTGCTACTTTTAAAGTTATGATACATTTTATGAGCACCACCAACACAGTGAATGGGAAAATGGATTCAAAGGGAACTCCCTCTGCTGGTGATTTCCTGAATGTACAATCCTAACGCAGAGCTGTGATTGGTTAATGGTCTGTAAAGTCAATTTCTATGTATACAATGTGTCATATCTTCAAAAGTACCAGAGAGCCCACTCTGGAAATGTGATGTGCTTAAAGAGTAAAAATAAGTCAAATCAAAAAGGGCACTTCTGAGATATAAATATAAATAAATACATATTTTAAATGTTTAATAAATGAATGTGACATTTTATTTCAGAATCTAAACATACTCCATATTTTAGAGCACACTATAAGGAGTATAAGACCAATATGTTGTCTGTATCATGTACAGTTCACAGATCATAGGGTCTTACAGGAGGCATGTATAGGTCTAAAAGAGGTCTAATAATGTCTGTGATACAAATGTGAAAGCATGTCAAATATCCTTCCAATGAAGTTGGCTCTGTCATAACCTCACATGGTCTCTCCTATCATTGCTATGCAGACGACACACAATTAATCTTCCCCTTTCCTCCTTCTGATGACCAGGTGGCGAATCGCATCTCTGCATGTCTGGCAGACATATCAGTGTGGATGACGGATCACCACCTCAAGCTGAACCTCGGCAAGACGGAGCTGCTCTTCCTCCCGGGGAAGGACTGCCCGTTCCATGATCTCGCCATCACGGTTGACAACTCCATTGTGTCCTCCTCCCAGAGCGCTAAGAACCTTGGCGTGATCCTGGACAACACCCTGTCGTTCTCAACTAACATCAAGGCGGTGGCCCGTTCCTGTAGGTTCATGCTCTACAACATCCGCAGAGTACGACCCTGCCTCACACAGGAAGCGGTGCAGGTCCTAATCCAGGCACTTGTCATCTCCCGTCTGGATTACTGCAACTCGCTGTTGGCTGGGCTCCCTGCCTGTGCCATTAAACCCCTACAACTCATCCAGAACGCCGCAGCCCGTCTGGTGTTCAACCTTCCCAAGTTCTCTCACGTCACCCCGCTCCTCCGCTCCTCCACTGGCTTCCAGTTGAAGCTCGCATCCGCTACAAGACTATGGTGCTTGCCTACGGAGCTGTGAGGGGAACGGCACCTCAGTACCTCCAGGCTCTGATCAGGCCCTACACCCAAACAAGGGCACTGCGTTCATCCACCACTGGCCTGCTCGCCTCCCTACCACTGAGGAAGTACAGTTCCCGCTCAGCCCAGTCAAAACTGTTCGCTGCTCTGGCCCCCAATGGTGGAACAAACTCCCTCACGACGCCAGGACAGCGGAGTCAATCACCACCTTCCGGAGACACCTGAAACCCCACCTCTTTAAGGAATACCTAGGATAGGATAAGTAATCCTTCTCACCCCCCCTTTAAGATTTAGATGCACTATTGTAAAGTGACTGTTCTACTGGATGTCATAAGGTGAATGCACCAATTTGTAAGTCGCTCTGGATAAGAGCGTCTGCTAAATGACTTAAATGTAAATGTAAAGTGTATATGTGAGAATTACCAGAACAATCTGAAACACCCTAAATATATTTGGGCCTTCCTGGTGTGGAATCCCCCACATGCCTGCAGCAGAAGGCCACAAGATAAACATTTGAACACATGTTGAATCTACTCTGGTACTACTTCAGAAACTTGTGACCATAGTAGTCTGAATGTGTTGTACCCAGCCTGACGGTGCATATCACACTTCTGCTTTGGTCCATGTATGATAAATCACTTTCTTTCAGCTGAGGTGTTTTCCTTTTTATTTGTCTAAACACTCTCATTGGTAATGTAAACAGAATTATAGCTTCATAACATGGAAGTGGCACTAGGGTTAAAGAAATTTGAGTATGTGTGGCAGCACAGTGCAAGTGGTGCAATCAAGTGTACAAACCAATCCTTGCATTACACAAATAAATAACTTAGTTATAGGAATAGTTTTCATACTGCAATAGGGTGTAATCTTGGCTTCCAGACATGTCACCGGGGGTCTTTTCACAGTCCCCAAATCCAGAACAAATTCAAGAAAGTGTACAGTATTATATAGAGCCGTTATTGCATGGAACTCCGTTCCATCTCATATTGCTCAAATGAACATCAAACCTTGCTTCAAAAAACAGATTCAGCAACACCGCACGGCACAACGCCTCTCCCCTATTTGACCTAGATAGTTTGTGTGTATGTATTGATATGTAGGCTACGTGTGCCTTTTTAAAAAAGTATGTAGTTCTGTCCTTGAGCTGTTCTTGTCTATTAATGTTCTGTATTATGTCATGTTTCATGTTTTGTGTGGACCCCAGGAAGAGTAGCTGCTGCTTTTGCAATAGCTAATTGTGATCCTAATAAAATACCAAAATCCATGGCCAAATCTCGCATGTGCGCCGTCACGATAGGTTGTAACTGCTGTCACGAGAGACTATATAGCGTGTAACTGCACCACACGGGGACGCTGTGCTGTCTGTACCTTGGAAGAAGCTCTTGACCCGGAGGTAGCTGACACCGAGGCGCAGCACGGAGAGCTTGTCCAGTTTGGAGATGATATCCAGGGTGAAGGGTAGGAGACTGGCCAGCCTGTCCAGCTCTGTATTCAAACGGTCACGGTGCCTCTTAGACGGATTGGTCTTCTGGGTGGCCGCTGTCTGTTTTCTGTCAGATATAGAGAGTTAAGTAATTGATTGATGTTAATTGATGTTATGATAAAAGTTACAATCTTGGCTTCAACATCAATCTACTGATACCAAAATACAGTACTATTTATTATCCCAATGATGACTGGTTTATTAAATAAGCAAGCATGCGTTACTGAAATGTAAATCCTATTTTGTCTCATTAGTCATTGGAATCTTTACTTGTCTAAGCAGGTATTTTTAGAAAGTCAGGTGTTGTCTGTGGGGTCAGAAAACAATGACAGTAAATAGTCCATTAATGACTAAGTAATGAAGAGGGAAAGCCTCTGTCGTAGATTAGATTAAATTTGGTTGTGCAACTGAATGCACAACTACATAATACTAAAACTATGTATTTACAGTACATCATACTACTACTTACATAGGCAGGCACAATGTAATTAGTGTGGGTACAGATTGTTACAAAGAACTTATAACTTTAATACATGTTTGTGGTTTGTGTAATTGCACATCTATAACGACATTCCATTTGCAAATAAACTGAAAATAATTATTTTAAGTTTCTGCACTAGAATTAGATGGTGATGGATATTTTTTAGCAAATTGTTTGCAAAGTGTAACCAAATACCCTTAGAAATATAGACAATGTAACAATGAATGCCAACATAGTACGGTATGCTGTTTTTAATTGTAGCGTCCTTTAAAACATCACAATGCTTTTGTTTGTCCATTAATTTACAAGTGTTGAATATCCATGAAAGCCAGACTGGAAACAATTATATTATATTTGCACATGCAACAAACAGGCATTTCATGTGAGACTAACTCATTAATATCCGGTACTCAACTGTTTTTGGATGGGCTTCCTTCTCTTCCTTCCCGCATATAAACAGTCCCCAGGTGGAATCATCATCTGTGAGTCAATTATCATTAATTGCATGTCTCAAGAAGACAAAACTTAGAAAGGGCATATCATGAATAAAGAAGTCTATATGAAAATAGAATTATACAAGCAACAATATTAACTTGATTTCACATTTATTTATCACAATAAACGTGACCATTTGCTAACTAATTTATTTATTCACTATATCCGCTTCACATTCGTGCCTTTGTTTACGTTCAGGGACCAATGGCATATAGCTTGAAAAAGTGGCATGCGTAGTAAGTGCTCAGGTATTGTAAACCATCGATTTAAGGGAAATTAGTATGACTGATCAAAAAATAAATATTAACACATCTACTAACTTGCACACTGTATTTAAATGTAATACAACTCACCTAAAGACTGTTCCAATTAATATGCAAGTCTAAATGAAATCGGTAGTAGTTCTCAACAGTCTAGAGAATTTCAATTATACTATTCTGTAAATAAAGTTGCATAAAAACCTAAACTATAGCATACGGTCCAACACAGCTCTCTAGAAATATGGTCTATCAGTCCGCGGTCCTCTTGGCAGGGATGTGGTTGATGTTATATAGACCCGATTGGGTGGCGTTATCTTCTTCGTATTTCAGGTGGCGAATTTATCCCAATGACCTGACATGCCCTTCGCACGCAACTCTCTGAGATGCGATCTGGGACGAGACACAAACAGTTGTGCGCTGGTGGTCGTACGGCACACTAATCTGGGGCGAAGGCAAAGAGCGAGGGTCTATTTAATATTATGGATATTATTTAATATTTACATATAATGGAATTGGTCACCTACAAATTGAATAGTATGAATGCAGGTTATAGTTATATGCACTATTCCCATTCATTGACGTTTGGAAAGGAAGCGGAATAGAATGCCCTTTTTCTGAAGGACATTCGACTACATTTTTATTAATGTTCTCACATATTTTTCTAAATCTTTACTTGCCTGCAGAGAAATGAACAAGACACTGAATTCAAATTAAAACAGGGTGAGTATCCATATTTGTTCTAAAATAAATGTTTCAGTATAAAACGTTTTCTTGGATGTGCTACTGTAGCTTAAATGAACTTTTCTGTAAAACATAGCCTATATTATTGTAATAAATTGAATCTTTGTGCACTTAGGCTATGCTATAAATCGACGATAGGCCATTTCATTGAATCGTCAAGATCAGATGAGGGATAGTGCATGATTTAACACATCACGAAGGGTCAATGGGTTTGAAATAAGACAAATCCATTCTAAAATAGTTCATATTTATTTATTATTTAACTAAGCAAGTCAGTTAAGAACAAATTCGTATTTTATAATGACGGCCTACCCTGGCCAAACCCCTCCCCTAACCCAAACCGAACAACTGTGCCCCGCACTATGGGACTTCGATCACGACTGGTTGTGATACAGCCTGGGATCGAACCATGGTCTGTAGTGACGCCTCTAGCACTGATATGTAGTGCCTTAGACCGCTGCGCCACTCGTGTGAGTCCAAAGACTAAATGTATCATATTCTGTTGATAAAAAATATATATACAGAATTTTGTAGTAATACCTCTTTAGAACCAATGTTCCATGAATATCAGAGATACACAAAAACATATATTCTTCCCCCCCAAAAAATAACATGTCCCCTCAATGTCCCCATAGTCCAACTGACATGCCCTGAACCATTGGCCTGAACTCTGAGGCACCAGTGCGATGATAGGTAAAAGTGCGCCACCTGGTGAGTGCAACTCATTGCAAAAAATACATTTATTGAAATCCATAGAGATGAGCAGCGTGACGAAAGTGTATTCATTTCATATTCTACATAACTTTTTTTTAAAGACAGTACATTGACAGTCAATAGCAACATGTCAGCACACCAAGTGAACAGTAGGCTATTGTAGCTCCGATCACAAATTCCTTTCAGAAAAGCCTGAATTAAATGACCCTTTCCACAATATCTACGGCCGAGGTGGACGTGGACCATACCTAGTCTTCCAGGATGTAATTGACATTGACCACTAAGAAGGGGTCCTCTTCCTCCACAGGTTCCTCTCCCTCAACACCAACTTTCTTCAGCCCAGTCTTCGTTAACTCTATGATGATGTGGTCCTAAAATGAACACATGCACAGAGCATGTCATTCACTCACAAATTATACAAATATCACTGCATTATGTAAAGGTCAATATCATAAATGCTTCAAACAGTCAAATATTTAAGATGGTCTTAGTGTGTCTTGTTTTCCAATGCTTTACTTACATAATGGAATCGTCTCTGAAGCACTTTCTCAATCAGATACTTCTTGGCAACCATCTCAGCTTCTGACTCGATCTCACTCTTCATCTCTTTCAGGTACAAGTTAAATCAGCTTTCACTTCTTCAGTGAAGACTCTTCATCAACTGTAAGAATGAAACATTTTGTTAAATGTTGACAAAACTAATATCCTTTTAATTAAACTAAATTGAAAATGAAGGATCCTTTCAGTTTGTTTGAACTCTGACTATCATCCATCTTGTGCATGTGCAGAATGATGAGGTTGGAGACCCTCCAATACTCAGCGAAGGTCATTTTGAGAGCAGGCTTGGCAGTGCTGGTCTTCTCAGGTCTGCCTGCCCCATGGTCTATGTCCATAGCCTCCTCTGCATGATGGCCATTAGTGCCGTTTCTCCCCTTCACAGCCTCATCTATCAAGTCATTCTGAAATGGAGAACACAGGATGACAATTTTTTAATGTATAAATGTATCTTTTTCAATAAATATATTGTTGCAAAAAGGTGAAAGTGACTGTTTCCGTCCATTCATTCCCCCATCGTTTCTTACCATTCATTTCCCCATTGTCATCTTGTTCCTGGTCGAAGTTGATGTCTGGGGAGTCAACACTGATGACAGACGTATTCAGCAGTCAGATGGCCTACTTTACGCGTTTGGGATGCACCTTTAAAAAGTACAAATTAAAGGGTGAAGATGTGTGTTGTACTGTCAATGCAACTCTTCAGATATCATGTAAGCTTGCTCATTATGTGAGCAAATTCACTGAACAACCTCTGTTACACCAACAACCATAATTATTATATTTTAACAAACAATGAAGACACATAAAAAGACAGGAGTTTACTCTACAATGTATAGGGGCCCATATACATATGGGGATGTATAATTCAGTAGTAGGTGTCTGACCAGCCACATCTGAGCAGTAGTGCCTGGCCATGCCTTCAGACAGTCGGAGCATGCTATCTAGCTGCCTGACAATGATACACCAGGCTGGCTTGGTGCTGTCCCTCTGACACAGATGCTTGTGCGTCAACTCCTTGGCCTCCGAGGTGATCAGGGGTCAACATGCACCACACCTATAACGGGACAGAAAGCATGTTATGGTAGGTAGATCTCACTGAACGCTGCATCTAAACAGCCCAACACAAAAGGAACACCAATACAACAAGGGCAATTATTACCTCTGGTTGAAACTGTAGAGTAAACAATATGTATCTTTGGACCTCATCAGTGGCGTAGACTCGCTCTACAGATTCCATGTTTCTACAGTGCAGGTCTACATTACGTCTGGCTATGACATTATTTGTCACCTATACCACAAGTCACACAAAGGTGAAAATGCATATGAAACACACATTTCCATTCAGTTTGGGCTTACTGCAGGCGCTGAAAAAGTTAGGGAAAACGGAAGGTTTTGCTTTTACCTCATTGCACTCATCAATCAAATTGACGAAGAGGTCAAATCTGAAAATGATGTGTTCTGACATGTTGACGTTCTGTTTCAGAGACTTAAAGTGGTTGTATCTCCCATCGATGGGGTTGGCAGCTGACATCCACAGCATGCAATGCTAGTCTCTCACTAGATACTACTCCAAACATGCAACATGCTACATTGCTATGAGGAATAATGAGACCTCCCGAGACCAGAAAGACAGCCTATGCAACAGTAGTAAACAACTCCAAATGCCTCTGTTGAAGCTTTGATCACAGGTTTGATCTTCAATTTCAAGTAACTTATATGTTGGTTACAAATAGGATAGTGCTTGGTGGATTACTTAAGAAACTGTCTCTCGGCGGTACTGGGGTCGCAAAAGATGCAAACATTGATGTCCCCCTGAGAGATGTGCCCTCCATGGTCGTCTTGCCAACACAGCCAGAGAGAATCAGTAGGATTCCACGCTTGATCTCGTCATTCCCTGCAACAAGGAATATTAAAAATGATTTTTTTTTTTCAGGTTAGGCAGTGCATTTTATAACCGTTTTAACTGTTCTTTTACTTTTAGATTTGTGTGTATTGTTGTGAATTGTTATACTACTGCACTGTTGGAGCTAGGAACACAAGCATTTCGCTGCAATAACATCTGCTAAATATGTGTATGTGACCAATACAAGCTGCCTCCACTATCGCAGCACTATTTCAACTTCAACCTCATCAAATCACCTATGACTGGACTAAACAATTTAGTCCAATCAATGTATGCTAAATATGATGTGGCTGTCCATGGTTCTGATTTCTGCACGTGAGTGCATTGTGCAAGTACAACAAATCATGTTGACTCCGTCATACAGCACATGCTTTTATTTTTTGTTGTCCTAGGCAACCTGGCTAAAATGCTTGCTCGCTAGCCTAACTTCCTTTCATGGTCAATGTTAGCTAGTTAACATTAGCCTTCAACATCTCGCTATATATTGAACTTCCATTCCTCTCAGGAGAGGGGCACAATGTATGAATTTATGGTTGGATCAGAATAGCCATTATATTAATTGGCCAGTATGGCCAAATCCCTATCTCCATCCATGGCTAATTTAGGAAAGGCTCAACACACGGTCTCCTCTTGGCCGTAATGATGAGTTCGATTTGAAACCGTTTTTATAGTTAAAAAATGTCTATTTAAAAAAATAATCCTAGTTGAATATTTGGTGGGTATATAAACTCAGCAAAAAAAGAAACATCCTCTCACTGTCAACTGCATTTATTTTCAGCAAACTTAATGTGTAAATATTTGTATGAACATAACAAGATTCAACAACTGAGACATAAACTAAACAATTTCCACTAACATGTGACTAACAGAAATTGAATTATGTGTCCCTGAACAAAGGGGGAGGGGGGTCAAAAGTAACAGTCAGTATCTGGTGTGGCCACCAGCTGCATTAAGTACTGTAGTGCATCTCCTCCTCATAGACTGCAACAGATTTGCCAGTTCTTGCTGTGAGATGTTACCCCACTCTTCCACCAAGGCACCTGCAAGTTCCCAGACATTTCTGGGGGAATGGCCCTAGCCCTCACCCTCCAATCCAACCGGTCCCAGACGTGCTCAATGGGATTGAGATCCAGGCTCTTCGCTGGCCATGGCAGAACACTGACATTCCTGTCTTTCAGGAAATTACGCACAGAACGAGCATTGTCATGTTGGAGGGTCATGTCAGGATGAGCCAGCAGGAAGGGTACCACATGAGGGAGGAGGATGTCTTCCCTGTAACACACAGCATTGAGATTGCCTGCAATGACGACAAACTCAGTCCGATTATGCTGTGACACACCGCCCCAGACCATGACGGACCCTCCACCTCCAAATCGATCCCACTCCAGAGTACAGGCCTCGGTGTAAACGCCGACCATCACCCCTGGTGAGACAAAACTATGACTTGTCAGTGAAGAGCACTTCTTCCAGTCCTGTCTGGTCCAGCGACGGTGGGTTTGTGCCCATAGGTGACGTTGTTGCTTGTGATGTCTGGTGAGTACCTGCCTTACAACAGGCCTACAAGCCCTCAGTATAGCCTCTCTCAGCCTATTGTGGACAGTCTGAGCACTGATGGAGGGATTATGCTTTCCTGGTGTAACTCGGGCAGTTGTTGTTGCCATCGTGTACCTGTCCCGCGGGTGTGATGTTCGGATGTACCGATCCTTTGCAGGTGTTGTTACACGTGGTCTTCCACTGCGAGGACGGTCAGCTGTCCGTCCTGTCTCCCTGTAGCGCGCTCTTCGGCATCTCATAATACGGACATTGCAATGTATTGCCCTGGACACATCTGCAGTCCTCATGCCTCCTTGCAGCATGCCTAAGGCACGTTCACACAGATGAGCAGGGACCCTGGGCATCTTTCTTTAGGTGTTTTTCTGAGTTAGTAGAAAGGCCTCTTTAGTGTCCTAAGTTTTCATAATTGTGACCTTAATTGCCTACCGTTTGTAATCTGTTAGTGTCTTAATTAGAGCTGAGGTCCCGCTCATATCATATAAACTGTATATATAATATATACTGATGTTAGGCTTTGTTACTTTGGTCCCAGCTCTCTGCAGGACATTCACTAGGTCCCCCTCTGTGGTTCTGAGACTTTTGCTCACCATTCTTGTGATCATTTTGACCCCACGGGTTGAGATCTTGTGTGGAGCCCCAGATCGAGGGAGATTATCAGTGATCTTGTATGTCTTCCATTTCCTAATAATTGCTCCCACAGTTGATTTATTCAAACCAAGCTGCTTACCTATTGCAGATTCAGTCTTCCCAGCCTGGTGCAGGTCTACAATTTTGTTTCTGGTGTCCTTTGACAGCTCTTTGGTCTTGGCCATAGTGAAGTTTGGAGTGTGACTGTTTAAGGTTGTGGACAGGTGTCTTTTATACTGATAACAAGTTCAAACAGGTGCCATTAATACAGGTAACGAGTGGAGGACAGAGGGGACTCTTAAAGAAGAAGTTACAGGTCTGTGAGAGCCAGAAATCTTGCTTGTTTGTAGGTGACCAAATACTTATTTTCCACCATAATTTGCTAATAAATTAATTGAAAATCCTGATTTTCTGGATTTTTTTTCTAATTTTGTCTGTCATAGTTGAAGTGTACTTATGATGAAAATTACAGGCCTCTCTCATATTTTTAAGTGGGAGAACTTGCACAATTGGTGGCTGACTAAATACTTTTTTGCCCCACTGTATATAGGACCTTCCACCCCCAACACAGCATTGAATGAGCTGTGTTCCGCCATAAGCAAACAAGAAAATGCTCACGCAGAGGCTGCGCTCCTAGTTGCCGGGGACTTTAATGCAGGGAAACTTAAATCCATTTTACTACATTTCTATCAGCATGTTAAATGTGCAACCTGAGGAAAAAGAACTCTGGACCACCTATACTCCACACACAGAGACGAATACAAAGCTCTCCCTCGCCCTCCATTTGGCAAATCTGACCATAATTGTACCCTCCTGATTCCTGCTTACACGCAAAAACTAAAGCAGGAAGCACCAGTGACTAGATCAATAAAAAAGTGGTCAGAGGAAGCAGATGGTAACACTGTTTTGCTAGCACAGACTGGAATATGTTCCGGGATTCCTCCAATGGCATTGGCTTCATCAATGAGTGCATTGATGACATCATCCTCACAGTGACTGTACATACATACCCCAACCAGAAGCCATGGATAACAGGCAGCATCCGCACTGAGCTAAAGGCTAGAGCTGCTGCTTTCTAGGAGCACGACTCTAACCCGGAAGCTTATAAGGGATCCCAATATGCCCTCCGACGAACCATAAAACAGGCAAAGCGTCAATACAGGACTAAGATCGAATCGTACTACACCGGCTCTGACACTCGTCGTATGTGGCAGGGCTTAAAAACCATTACAGACTACAAAGGGAAGCACAGCAGAGAGCTGCCCAGTGACACGAGCCTACCAGACGAGCTAAATAACTTCTATGCTCGCTTCGAGGCAAATAACAGTGTAACATGCATGAGAGCACAAGCTGTTCCGGAAGACTGTGTGATCACACAGCCGATGTGAGTAAGACCTTTAAACAGGTCAACATTCACAAGGCCGCAGTACCAGACGGATTACCAGGACATGTACTCTGAGCATGCGCTGACCAACTGGCATGTGTCTTCACTGACATTTTCAACCTCTCCCTGTCTGAGTCTGTAATACCAACATGTTTTAAACAGAGCACTCAGATCTGGAGCCATGAAGTGCTTTGAAAGGCTGGTCATGGCTCACATCAACACCATTATCCCAGAAACCCTAGACCCACTCCAATTTGCATACCGCCCCAACAGATCCACAGATGATGCAATCTCCATTGCACTCCACACGGCCTTTTCCCACCTGGACAAAAGGAACACCTATGTGAGAATGCTATTCATTGACTACAGCTCAGTGTTCAACACCATAGTGCACTCTAAGCTCATCAATAAGCTAAGGTCACTGGGACTAAACACCTCCCTATGCAACTGGATCCTGGACTTCCTGACGGGCCGACCCCAGGTGGTAAGGGTAGGTAACAACACATCCGCCACACTGATCCTCAACACAGGGGTTCCTCAGGGGTTCGTGCTCCTGTACTCCCTTTTCACTCATGACTGCACGGCCAGGCACGACTCCAACACCATCATTAAATTTGTCGATGACACAACAGTGATTGGCCTGATCACTGACAACGATGAGACAGCCTATAGGGAGGGGGTCAGAAACCTGGCCATGTGGTGCCAGGTCAACAACCTCTCCCCCAACGTGATCAAGACAAATGAGATGATTGTGGACTACAGGAAAAAGAGGACAGAGCACACCCCCATTCTCATCGACGGGGCTGCAGTAGAGCAGGTTGAGAGCTTCAAGTTCCTTGGTGTCCACATCACCAACAAACTGACATGGTCCAAGCACACCAAGACTGTCGTGAAGAGGGCACGCCAAAACCTATTTCCCCTCAGGAGACTGAAAAGATGTTGGCATGGGTCATCGGATCCTCAAAAGGTTCTACAGCTGCAACATCGAGAGCATCCTGACTGGTTTGTATCACTGCCTGATATGGCAACCGCTCGGCCTCCGACAGCAAGTCAGTACAGACGGTAGTGCGAACGGCCCAATACAACACTGGGGCCAAGCTTCCTGCCATCCAGGACCTCTATACCAGGCGGTGTTAGAGGAAGGCCCTAAAAATTGTCAGACTCCAGCCACCCTAGTCATACTGTTCCCTCTGCTACCGCATGGCAGCGGAGCGCCAAGTCTAGGTTCAAGAGGCTTCTAAACAGCTTGTACCCCCAAGCCATAAAACTCCTGAACTGAATCTAGTCAAATGGCTACCCAGACTATTGCAGTATCCCCCCTCTTTACACCACTGCTACTCTCTGTTGTCATCTATGCATAGTCACTTTAATAACTTTACCTACAAGTGCATAGTAGCTCAAATAACCGGTACCCCCGTTTGTATTAACCTTGCTGTCTGTCTCTCCGACGTAGCAAAATTGTTAAAATATTCTAATTCGATCTCCATCTGTCTCGTAGTAATGAAGGTGTCGGAACGAGATAAACAGGAAGGCAGCGTTTCTCAACCAGTTGAAATCATGAATCAGCTGGTATCATTTTTATGGATATATACAAATGACAATTGAAAAATAGGTCAAATGAAACAAAGTGCAGCTAGTTGTGGAAAAAGTACCCAATTATCATACTTGAGTAAAAATACGTAATGGAAAATGACTCAAGTAAAAGTGAGTTACCCAGTAAAACCCTACTTGGGTAAGTCTAAAAGTTTTGCTAAAATATACTTAAGTATCAAAAGCAAAAGTATAATTAACTTCAAATTCCTTATATTAAGCTAACCAGACAGCACCATGTGTCTTTTTTCATTTACGGATAGCCAGGGGCACGCTCCAACAACCCTCAGATATAATTTACAAACGAAGCATGTGTTTAGTAAGTCCGTCAGATCAGAGGCAGTAGGGATGACCAGGGATGTTCTCTTGATAAGTGTGTGAATTAGACCATTTTCCTGTCCTGCTAAGTATTCAAAACATAATGAGTACTTTTGGGTGTCAGAGAAAATGTATGGAGTAAAAAGTAGATCCATTTTCATTAAGAATGGTAGTGAAGTAAAAGTATAAAGTTGTCAAAAATATAAATAGTAAAGTACAGATACCCCCTAAAAAAAACAAGTAATATTTAAGTATTTTTATTTAAGTACTTTACATCACTGCTAGTTTGCAGTGACATTAATGTACATTCTGATGAAAGCTGATCATGTAGCAACCTTCAGTTTTAATACCCACAAAATCCCAATTTATCCTGTTGACAAGCTTTATTTGAGTTTAACAGTTTACAAATGACTAGTGATGAACAGCTAAGTATGTCATTTCGGGATTGTAATGTCAAGTAACCAGCACTGACTTAAAATATCCAGGTGACATTTTTCATTCCTGCACCCCCAATTACATGATGGCCCTGGCCCCCAAAGTGACAGCCTGAGCACAGAGCATAAATTTAGTGCACAGTATATATCCATTAATGTCTAACATATCATCCAAACTTTTACATCAGTTTTGAAGGAATAAAGACCATCAGAGGGCATACAGAAACCTTTAACTTTTATTTACCACATAAAAAAAAAGTGAACCACACTATACAAATGGTTTTCTGGTAGCAGGTAACAATGCAGATTACACTTCTAAGGGCCTTTTTCAAACACATAGATCGCGCTCTGGAAGTGCAGCTAAAATTGCTCATTTTTTTAAAAACACATTCTTAATTTGCTCCTGCCACGTAACGCAGCAGTGTCTCAATAGCTTCTCCCCTATTACGTCTTTTTGCTCCTTAAATGCAGATAGGCAGTAGCATGCAACCCTCGGTGTGAAGGGTTTTGATTGTTTTTTTTGTAATGTTAAGATAAAGGGGTAAAGGTCTCTGTCCATATTTACATATCAAAATGTATCTGTCGAACCTGAGCAGTTCAGATGGGATCTTCAAACAAACACTGGGCGAGCAGCTATCCCATAATCTCCGAGTTTAAAGGGAAGTCCAGCCTTAGCAACCACCTTGATGATTCAGAAGACTTTTCTTTCTTCTTTATGGTTTTTATTTTTCTCCTTCTGTGCTCGCATTCCTGACAACATTGGCCAAATGTCAAAAAGAATGATGTTTATTAATCAAGAAACAACTTTAAAAAAGAAAGGAGGAAGGGTGGAGAACAATGAAAAGGTTTTAAGCCAAGTAGCTGTACGTGTCTTTCTCTCCATCGACACGCTCCAGGTACTCCTTCTCTATCAGGATGTCGATGCATTTCTGAAAGATACATACACACATGACCATTATTACTATTACTAACATGGCAGATGTTGCATACAGAAAGTGGTTTCCATAAACCTACAGGAAACAACCGTAATGTAAAAACACAGTATAGATTTGTTACATTTCTGAAAGACAAACAAGACCGTTCCTACCATGGCAAGTGATGCATTTACAGTATGTGGTTCCATGAAATCCTCTGGAGTCGGAAGGTAAATTGCCATCTAATGTTCCCTAATTTAATGCATAATTTACCTTGATGACGGGGACTCTTGGTTTAAACCTGGATGACAGCTGGTTCAGAACCTCTGCCAGGAGCTGCTGATGTTTCAGCACTTTACGCATCTTCATGATTCTCACGATGGCTGCCTACAGTAGGGTGGAGGAATACAACAGAACAGCCTTAAACAACAATATTCTAGACTAGTCATTTGTGGACGATGGATGATAAACAGCGATATTTGTGAATGTTAATGAGTGCTTGAGAGTGTGTAAATTTCAGTGAACAGAAGAGCATGATGATGGACTGATGGACAGTGTACCTGTATTAGCAGTTTCCTGTCCTCCTCTATGTTCTTGTGAGTGGTTTCCTGCTCCTGCTTCTGCTCTGTCTTCATTGGCACATTAATGTTCACCCGAAGTTTCTTGCTGTCAAGATTAAAATCAAAACCTGCTATCAGCAACAGTTCATGGAATCGATTACAGTACAGTAACATCATAGGGATTATGAATATCTTTTTTATACCATTTGTACAGTTGTGATCTACACTGATAACCTGGGCTGCATCCCAATTGGGATTCCCTACGTAGTGCACTATATAGGGAATAAGGTGACATTTTGAATCAGCCATGGTGTGTGTCATCACTCACTTTTTGTATCCCAGGAAGAGTTTTATTAAGGTCTCTGGTTTGAACTCCACTTCATCCACATTTGCATTCTCATCCTCCAGGACCTGGACAAAAGAACATGGCTTAGGTCAAAACTTTCAAAGAGACTCTACAGTGCTGAATGGTGATTCCCTATCAACTGGAGTTGATTCTGTCTCTCTGCTAATAAGAGGCACGAAACTTACCAGCAATTTGGACTTCAACAAGATTTGCAACACTTGCACCAAAATGTCCTGTTGGGGAAAAAAACAAACCTTCATCAAAATGTATGAAGCAAATTAGTGGGCTGTTGCTTTCAGCTTATATCTTCACATCACAGCATAACATCTTCTTTTGAAAAACCATCCATCAAAGAGAATGGTCTGTCTGACAGTAACTTTTGAATTACATTTATTTTGAGTAACAGACAAATAAAATAAATGTACAATGTGGACCCAGAGGATATCACTTGAAAGTATTCATTAAAATGCTTGTTTCCAAAGTGGTCCTCGATGGTATACTGGATCCCTTAGAGTTGTCAGTACTCACTATCTTGATCTGCGTGCTGTCAGTGAGCTGCTGCACTGTGTAGATATCCTCAGTGTTGTATTGTAGTAAGATGGCCATCTGGAAGGTAGAAGCCTGGGAGGACAGGAGGAGCAACAGGGAATATATCAAAACCATCTTACAGTACAGGATACAACGGCAACTCAGCTACATGCATATGGTTGATTTGTGGAATTTTTGCTTGTTGACTGTGAGCACACAGCAGTAGACTCCAGTATGTTTGTTCAACAGTATTGGTTGATTCATGAATATTCCTAACTTGTGAGAGTCTGAAAGGACATTATTGCATTTTATTTGACCAGAGAGACAACAGCTGTACTCGCCTGGAGAGTGTATCTGTTCTTAAAGCAGTTGGTGACCAGCTCTCCTTTGGACAGGTGGTAGAGCCAGGTCAGCTTGCGCCCGCTGTGTCTGCTGGCGTAGAAGGCCGTGAACCTTTGGTAACTCCTCTCCAGCTGAATGAGGACAGGAGAAGAAAAGAGAGAACGGTGAGTAAACAGGGATCAATGTCAGTTAATTGGGTCACTGTGGAGGAGATCGTTAGTGTGTCTTACCTCAGAGGGCAAAGCGAATGTACAGGACTGCTGGAAGGGCCAGGAACCAGAACTGAGGACCTGGATGCTGAAGTCCACTGGAATATAGACACACCAACAGATTAGCAATCTTCTTACCATAGTTCTTGGTTTCAAAGTGATTCTTTGTTTTACAGTTTGGTTAGGATAACACAGGGCTGTAGATTAATCTCGGTAGCCGAGTTTCCAATAAACTCCTTTCTGTCATAATGAATCCCAGAATCGGGAAACTCTCATTTTACTCATTAGTCACATTATACTCACAGTCCAAAGGCTCAGAGTTTGTGAGGTGCTTTTTGAATTGTTCATTTAGGTCTTTGCTGACGCCGATGTCCTGGAACATGCGCTGGAGTTTAGAGGTGTACTCGAAGCCGCACGCTTGCTGTTGGGAAAGAGGGCAGGACAAACCATTAAAACAGGGGTGATCCCAGGTAAAACACAGTCCAAACACTGAGCAACCAGAGAATATCTTACAGATTGTAATTCAACAAACCAATCAAAATCACAAAAACTGCAAACTGATCAAATGTGTTTCAAGGCAATTAAAGGCATTGTCATGAGGTGAAAAAGATTTTAGTTGTGTACTACCTTCAGTTTGGAGATCATACTGGCTTCAGCATCGTCACTGGCGCTGTTCTGATGGACTAACCGCTTAGCCAGCATCTTGGCGTAGAACTTCTGGAACACATCTTTGTCCTCTATGTACTTAAAGACCACCATCTAGGGAAGAGAACACATAACAGTTAGATATAGAGTTGTGAATAGAGATCACGTCACATATTTTAAACCAACTAAAATACAACATCAGGCTGAAGGAGGGGGAGGAGATTGGGTCTGCAATGGAGGGCAGGCAGTTGTGGAAGTCCCAGTTTTCATCCTGTTGACTCCAGATAACCAGATGAAGTACCAGTAGCCGTGTAGGCATACCAATAGCGTCCTAAATAGTAGGCTGTTTGAGTATGCGAAAAAAAATTTGTTGAATAGTATGCAACGTTTAAAAAAATAAAGTATACTTTAAAAGCACTGATGTCATACTAATTTCGGCTTTTGACAACAGCTGATCAATTAGATATTGGGAGGTGCTACCGAAATCAACAAATAGTGGGAAATAACGCATGACATATTCTCAGCATGCGAAAATATCATGTGTTATAGTATGTGACTTTTCAAAAATCAAGTATAAAAATGCCATGATGTTATACTTATTTAATCTCTTCGTCTAGTGGAATTTGATGCACTTTTCCAGTGCTTTAGTTTATTATGTTGCTGTCCAGCGGTTCCCGACTGTCCATGTTTTTTTGTGCAATAGCATTTTGATTTGAACATCCGAAAGGTTTGTGCGTGTAATAGGCTATTCTATTTAATTTATATATGTTACGGCACTTTGGTTTCACTAATAAATATGCTGAAATGGAACCAAATTATCGTTTTTTGTCTTCAGTCCTTTTTACACTGAACAAAAATGTAAATGCAACATGTATAGTGCTGATTAGCTGAAATAAAAGATCCCAGAAATGTTTCATATGCACAAATGTTGTGCACAAATTTGTTTACTTCCCTGTTAGTGATAATTTCTCCTTTTCCAAGATAATCCATCCACCTGACAGGTGTGGCATATCAACAAGCTGATTATTGATCACTACACAGGGGCACCTTATGTTGGGGACAATAGAAATACACTCAAATGTGCATTTTTGTCACAACACAATGCCACAGATGTCTCAAGTTTTGAGAGAGCGTACAATTGGCATGCTGACTGCAGGAATGTCCACCAAAGAAAGTTGTCAAAGAATTTAATGTTAATTTCTCTACCATAAGCCGCCTCCAACATCATTTTAGAGAATTTGGCAGTACGTCCAACCAGCCTCACAACCACAGACCACGATTATGGCGTCGTGTGGGTGAGCAGTTTGCTAATGTCAACATTTTGAACATGGTGGTGGGGTTATGGTATGGGCAGGCATAAGCTACGGACAATGAACACAATTGTGTTTTATCGATTGGCAATTTGAAAGCACAAAAATACCGTGACGAATCCTAAGGCTCCTTTGTGAGGCTCAGTCTTTTTTAAGTATCTGTGAACAACAGATACATAACTGTATACCCAGTAGAGGTCGACCGATTATGATTTTTCAATGCAGATACCGATTATTGGATGACCAAAAAAAGCTACTACCGATTAATCGGTCGATATTTTATATATATATTTGTAATAATGACAATTACAACAATACTGAATGAACAATGAACACTTTTATTTTATCTTAATATAATACATCAATAAAATCAACTTAGTCTCAAATAAATAATGAAACATGTTCCATTTGTTGTAAATAATGTAAAAACAAAGTGCTAGAGAAGAATGTAAAAGTGCAATATGTGCCATGTAAAAAAGCAAACGTTTAAGTTCCATGATCAGAACATGCGAACATACGGAAGGAAGCTGGTGGTTCCTTTTAACATGAGTCTTCATTATTCCCAGGTAAGACGTTTTAGGTCGTAGTTATTATAGGACTATTTCTCTCTATACCATTTGTATTTCATATACCTTTAACTATTGGATGTTCTAATAGGTACTTTAGTATTGCCAGCCTAATCTCGGGAGTTGATAGGCTTGAAGTCATAAACAGCGCAATGCTTGAAGCATTGCGAAGAGCTGCTGGCAAACGCAGTAAAGTGCTGTTTGAAAGAATGCTTACGAGCCTGCTGCTGCCTTCCACCGCTCAGTCAGACTGCTCTATCAAATCATAGACTTAATTATAATATAACAACACACAGAAATACGAGCCGTAGGTCATTAATATGGTCAAATCCGGAAACTATAATTTTGAAAGCAAAACTTGTATTCTTTCAGTGAAATACGGAACCATTCTGTATTTTATCTAACGGGTGGCATCCATAAGTCTAAATATTGTTGTTACATTGCACAACCTTCAATGTTATGTCATAATTACGTAAAATTCTGGCAAATTAGTTCGCAACGAGCCAGGCGGCTCAAACTGTTGCATACACCCTGACTCTGCGTGCAATGAACGCAAGAGAAGTGAAACAATTTCCCTAGTTTAATATTGCCTGCTAACCTGCATTTCTTTTAATTAAATATGCAGGTTTAAAAATATATACTTCTGTGTATTGATTTTAAGAAAGGCATAGGTACATTCGTGCAACGATTGTGCTTTTTTCACAAATGCGCTTTTGTTAAATCATCCCCCGTTTGGCGGAGTTGGCTGTCTATGTTAGGAAGAAATAGTCTTCACACAGTTTGCAACGAGCCAGGCGACCCAAACTGCTGCATATACCCCGACTCTGTTGCACAGAACGCAAGAGAAGTGGCACAATTTCCCTAGTTAAAAGAAAATAATGTTAGCAGGCAATATTAAGTAAATATGCAGGTTTAAAAATATATACTTGTGTATTGATTTTAAAAAAGGCATTGGTGTATATAGTTAGGTACACATTGGTGCAACGATAGTGCTTTTTTCACGAATAAGCTTGTTAAATCACCCATTTGGCGAGGTAGGCGATGATTAATGATAAATTAACAGGCACCGCATCGATTATATACAACGCAGGACAACCTAGATAAACTAGTAATATCATCAACCACGTGTAGTTAACTAGTGATTATGTTAAGATTGATTGTTTTTTTATAAGATACGTTTAATGCTGGCTTTCACCTGACCTTGGCTCCTTGCTGCACTCACATAACAGGTAGTCAGCCTGCCATGCAGTCTCCTCGTGGAGTGCAATGTAATCGGCCATGATCGGTGTCCAAAAATGCAGATTACTGATTGTTATGAAAACTTGAAATCAGCCCTAATTAATCGGCCATTCCGATTAATTGGTCGATCTCTAATTAGCGGTCATGCAAAATCCGTAAATTTAGGTCCCAATTTATTTAAATTGACTGATATGAACTGTAGCAGTAAAATCTTTGGAATTGTTGCATGTTGCATTTATATTTTTGTTCAGTATAAATAGGATAGATGGACTATATGGGCTACAGTAAAGATTGAATGTGATAGTCTGCCTTTAACCAGCCTGAGTAGGCCTCTAACTTCATTCCTACTCTACTCAGCGTTTAGAGAAATTAATCAAATGGGAATTTAGCCATTGTCAGGCTCGTTAATACGATGCAGGGCCACGGTCAGTATGTTTCTATGTTCTGGAACATTTGATTGAACGGAAACAAGATTCCGACCAGTTGACAAATTGGGAGGAGTTGGGTTGTGGAACGCTGTCAGCCTGGCTACTGCCCCATTAAATACGTCACTAATTGCTTCAAGCCACACCTCGCCAAACGTACCTCAAAGTCCGTTCAAGAACGTTTTGGGAAACGTGTCGTTCAGTACCAACCATTCTGCAATGTGGCAAACGTTTAAGCTAACCGAACGCACCTAATGTCTGTTGAATTTGCAAAAATCCACCCGCACTCGGCCCCGCCTCACCTACTCAGCCAACCAGGAGCCGCTACCGTATGGCGGCCGTGGCATACTGCATACTTTTTTACTAAACAGTATGTGCTGAATAGTATGCGACAATGAGTACATAATATGCAGTTTAAGTATGTAGTACGCTAGTATGTGTATTCAGACAGCTGTGTATTGTGACAGCTGAACACTTGAGAAAAAGCAGTCCCCCAACTTACCACTTGGTTTAGTGTGTCTTCCAGCTCTGCCTCCTCTGGGTTCTTTGAGCTGTGCGAAATAAAGAATTTCATTTAAAATCAATGTCAATGTGAACCGTTTCAGAGCAAAAGTCAATAGCAATACTGGAGTGCAGGCTACTGCCCTCAGGCGTGCGTAGACTTGAATATCAAACTGTGGGTCTGGAGTTATGTATTGGGTGAATGCATCAGAGGAGAGACTGAGTGACACACCTCTTCTTCAACAGAGAGTCACAGTATCTAGCCAGCAGCTCTGGGGATTTGCTGGACGACTGCACCATCTTGGTCACAGCATTGTTGTTTATGAAGCGTCCACAGGCCTGTGAAAAAAACAGTTCAAACTTAACAGCAACAGTGTGCGTGACACCATATGAAAACCTCTTACACCACAAAATATAGTAACATTTGACCATACCTTGTCCAGAGCAGCAACAAAACCAGCGTCGTTGTTGAACGCTGACATTACTAAAGCATTATACTTTTTGTGGACGTCTAAGATGGTCTGGACATACATTTTGGGATCCTGTGGTGAAGTAAATGAAAACAATAAAGTCAAGGATAACCCAAGTGAACTGGAGAGAGTGTCTCAGATGAATCCAATAAAGATGTGAACCTTTGGGTAAAAATTATGCGTAAATGTCACTATTTTAGCCACTGTAGTTCTTACATTGAGAGCCGCTTCTCCACACTTCTCTATAGCAGCAAGGCCCTGGTTGTATATGTGAGTCTCCAGGAGTTTCTTCAGCTCTCCCAACCCATCAGTGATCCGGGACACCAAATTGTACATCCGCCCAAGGTCTGCACAGAGATATATATATAAATATATATGAGAATAAATGGTGATAACCACAAACATACATTTACACAGCCAAAGCTCACATGGAAAGTACATATAAAAGGACATACATAGTGTACAAAGCATTAGAAACACCTTCCTAATATTGAGTTTTGCCCTCAGGAAAGCCTCAATTCGTCAGGGCATGGACTCTACAAGGTGTCGAAAGCGTTCCACAGGAATGCTGGCCCATGTTGACTGCAATGCTTTCCACAGAGGTGTCAAGTTGTTGACTGGATGTCTTTTGGTTGGTGGACCATTCTTGATATACACCAGAAACTGTTGAGTGTGAAAAACCCAGCAACGTTGCAGTTCTTGACACACTCAAACCGGTGGGCCTGGCACCTACTACCATACCCCGTTCATAGACACTTAAATATTTTGTCTTGCCCATTCACTAACTGAATGGCAAACATACACAATCCATGTCTCAATTTTCAAGGCTTAAAAATCCTTCTTTAATGCGTTTTTGTCCCCTTCATCCACACCAATTGAAGTGGATTTAACAAGAGACATCAGTAAGGGACCATAGCTTTCATCTGGTCAGTCTTTCATGGAATGAGCAGGTGTTCCTAATGTTTTGTACACTGTGTACAAATTTATGGAAAGTACACAAAACAAAAAGGCACGTCTGGCAATTGCCATCTGGACTCTCCTCTGTACCTTCATTTTTGTCAGCGTCCAGAAGATTCTGGAACTCTGTGTGGAAAATCTCCAGGTGCTTCTCGATGAGCACCTGCTCACACTTGCGGGCCAGCTCGTCCTGCGTGCTCTCATGGAGGTACACCTGCACCCTCCGCTGCTCCTCCAAAAGACGTGCCTCCGCCTGAGAGACAGAGAAGGAGAAAAAGAGAGCAGAGGGAGACGGATAGAGATGGAGAGAGAAAAAAGGATTCGGTTAACATTTTTACACTAAACAAAGGCCACAGATACAGCTACTATTTTGCTCGATGCACAGGTTTGATAACCTACCTTCTTCATGTACTCAGTAACAGGGTTTTGTTGCAGGAACTCTGTGCTCTCTCGTGTGTAGAAGCGCTCGGTGTCCGCCAAGAACTGAGTCTCAAAGTACTCTTTGTAGACCGACAATGTGGGGCCTTTGGCAAAGGCATCATCCTCATTGAGGCCCAACTCAACTAAAAGACACACAACTCCACTGTCAGAGCCATGAAATCACAATAGTTTCATATTGGTTGACCAACACACAACTAAAATATACCAGGACCTACCGTAGGATTGGACGACTCCACTGATAAGCCTGGTGTTGATGGTCTCTCCGTTTCGTTCCTTCTCGATGAGCTTCAATACAGCATTTGTGACCTTAGTTGCGGGGGGAAAGAAATGTAGGGTAAATGCCTTCAACAAAATGTACATTATCACAATCTACTCACTAATCAACTAAGACTGGGAATAACTTTTCCACAGCTGATCTGAGGGGATACTCACTTGTTTATTCAAAGGTCTGAAAAGGCATTCCCTCCATGTCACCAAAGCGAGCTGAAAGGAGAGGAGAGGATGGGGCGATGCATACGGTTGAGAACACCATCTAAGATGAGATGTGGGTTAAGAAAATGATTGTCTATCGTCTTACGGAGTAGATTTCATAGATCCCTTTGCGCCCCTCATCACACTCGCGGCGGACCCAGTGCCGATTGAGGTAGGCACAGATACCATTCAGCACTTTGCTGGAGAATCTGTAGTCTTCCCACTGCTGTGTGTAGAACTTTAATACACTCTCATCCATCAGGTCTTCTCCATCCTGCAGATGAAGGGAAAAGAGAGGGAAGAGAAGAAGAAACTGATATTTAGTTAAAGATAAGTAAGCAAACGTGGTAGGATATTTCATATGCTTCCTTTAACCTCTTTTGAAAGGGCTTATGGAGAATTAACCAGTATTCAATTAATTCAGTCACTTCATTAACCTCAGTCCATTTAAAAAGGTGCAGGAAAGAGCATTACCTTGAGGAGGTTGGTCAGGTAGTTCTTGAGGAATTCCTTGAGTCTCTTGTAGAGCTCCAGGCCCACAAACTGGGCCCCTCCTGGGGTGGGGGCCTTTTTGGAGGGTTTGGATGGCGGGGGCCCTGCCCCACGGGCCTGATTAGACTGGTGCACACTGGTACAGTAGTTATAAACATGTCTGGGTGGTGGGTTAAGGCAACAACATAAATGTAGAAACTGAAAATACTGACAAATGGAGTTTCCCCAATTATGCTTCAAACTGATGCAAACCTGTGCCAAAAAACATAAAATGCATTTTTTCCAGGTTTGCCATTTTGTTTGACTAACCAGCCATATAAACCATCCGTTAGCTATGCCCCTTAATAAACACACCGGGAAGTACATTAGGAAGTACATTAGTTAGAGAAGCCTTGCAGTGCATCTATGGGGAAGGATACGTGTAGAGTTCCATGTATCGTGCTTTGGCCATGCTCTGTCTGGTGTACACCTGCTGTATTCCTGCTCGCAGGTCGTCCCAGATCTGGTCTAGGCCAATCTGTTTGAGCCCATGAGGGTTCTGGCTTCTGTTGGAGGACATTGTCTCTTTGCTTGTTGTTGCTCTCTTATCAGTTGCTCAGTTGCTGTGTCACGTTTTGTTTTATCGTGTGTACTGAAACTGTCAAGAGCTACTCCTCCATAAGGTGATGAAGAGAGAGGCCACAATCCAACACAAGACAAGGTGGGGTCTTCTCTTCAGAGTGGCAGACAATATTGGAAGACCCCCTTCAAGTAGCAATCAGGAGAGCACCCTGCCAAGAGACCTGCAAACACACACACAACAAAAAACATTGTAAGAAAGGAGCATACATTTGTATAAGTCACATAGTGCAGACTCTGAAGTGTAAGATAAAATGTTGGAAAAATCAATTAGCTCATCAATATATGCATTATTTTGAAACTGTTTCCATTATAGTTACACTACACAGCAAAATTATTGGAATAATTCCCCTGCCACACAAAGCTGCTCTCTAGACAGGTGCTAATGAATGACATATTGTAAGAGATTAGCTTAGTCAGTGTTATATTGACTCCAGCCTCCCATTGATCAGGACCTAGCAGCTGGGCTTGAGGTCTGACCTTCACTGGTTCTGAATATTGTAACTTTAATACAGTGTCAGTAAGTGTGCCTGTCCACCGCAGTGCAGCGATGCCTGGGGGGAATATGGCTGACTGGATTGGGCTTTCCTTCAGCTTGAAACCTAACCCCAGCCGCCCTCGGCTTCTGTTTACCATGTGCATGGCGGGGCTGATTTCCGGCATGGAGAACGACATCCTTCAAGTATAATTGAACAATACATTGAAGGTAGAGAAATTACAAAGAAAAATAACAACCATGATTTAAAAGGAGACAAGAGCACAAAATTATGATTTCGAGATGACGTAGGCCTAACCTGATCTTGTTTCCATACTGTGTTTATGTATGCAAATATGTTAATTTAGATTCTACTAAGTCTTAGAATACAACCATAGACATGTGTATATGATAATATCCTTGGTTACTAGAGACAAATGTATCTAATAAGAATATGACTTGTCTTGAATGCAGAAACACTGCATGCACTTTGCATGAATGACAAACATGAGATGGTAACATAAGTGGTGGGCTTAATCATTTAATAACCAACTGTTCAAGATAATGTGTTACTCCTTTAGTCAAGGCTCAATTATTCATAATTTTATCAGAGACAGGGTTGGCTCTCTGTAACCATGGCAACAGATGCAGATAACTCACTAGAAAGAGGTAGCCTAAACTCTCAAAGTGGTGTGGGTGCTATGGATGGAGGGAACTAGCATATGTGCAGTAAAGGTAGGTTGCTGCATAACAACGTTCTGAAACAGTGACACGAATCCAGTTCAACAAATAAAGAAATGAAACGTCGGACAGTTGACAGCAAAGAGGAAGCTACATGATCATAGGGATAATAACGTTATGTTTGGGCAAAATGATTGTCACTTAGCTGATAGCTAACAACAATATTTGAATGCCTGGCTTGCAATACGTCGTCACATATCTATTCTCTGTCTATTGTTAGCTAGCTCCATAGCTCACTGTCAGTTGCACAACTGTTAATATTGATAACTAGTAGGTAGCTTGCCAAAGGCAACATCGTTGTAGCTAACGTTAGCTACAGTAACTTTATCTGGCTATATAGTTACACCTGTACAGTCTTCTGGCACGATCTAGCTACCCAGGGAAACTTCTGAGTTTGTAACTAACTTGCTTTATCATCCCATGGCTAAACCTGTACGTTAATATTAACCTGTTCAGTGAAGCGTAAGCAACAATAGCAGTTAATAATGGTTTGGACTAGCTAACGCTAGCATTATTTGCTAGGTGTATGTAGCTAGCTAGTAAAAACCAAATAACTACTCGATAACAAGACAAACTACACATTTTGATTGACAACTGTTATTTAGCTAACAGAGGGCACTGGCTAGTACTAACATGATATATAGCGAACTAACGTTACTGCGACAAATGAGGCCTGTTGTTCGGGCGCAATGCTAGCTAGCGAAGTTAGCTGTCCGCAGAAGGCAGACGAGATAAGACAGCCAGTCGGTGTTCGCTGTATAAACACAACACAAAATAGTCTAGTGCGCGTTCAGTTTATAACCAGTTAGCTAACCTAGCTAGCCAAATAGGTACAATAATTTCAAAGTTCACTGGTGATATGTGTAGCTAGCTATGCTTAGCTACTGTACTAGCTAGCTAACAAGCGAACGTAGCTAGCTGACGTTAGTTTACCATCGTCCAGTAGCAGTAGTGC
Source organism: Oncorhynchus keta (assembly GCF_023373465.1). Taxonomy (NCBI): domain Eukaryota; kingdom Metazoa; phylum Chordata; class Actinopteri; order Salmoniformes; family Salmonidae; genus Oncorhynchus; species Oncorhynchus keta. Next base: position 27,512,589 of record NC_068435.1, on the reverse strand, counting down.
TCGTTCTTGGCTCCAAATCAAAGAAAACAGTGCAAATTAGACACAAATATTACGTTTATAATCCGAGTAGAGTATTGGAAAATCCCCTTTCTAAAACAAATCCCCTTTCCCTCTAAATTATTTACTTTCACTGCCACAACAATAGCTGCGGCAGTGTATAGAAATAACACTTTATAAATCTGCGTTCACAGAAAGATGTCCCATGGAATTTGAGTGTGGAATTTAACGTTCCGTATACGGTCGGCGGATAATAAGGCCATTTTGTTCCATGTCACAGCCTGGTTTGTGAGATTGTAAAATTTCTAAGGAAAACTGATTGATCATGATGTATACCCCTACTACAACAGAAAACAATTCGTATCGTCATATTCTAAAACATCCTGTAATTTTAATATGGTTTTATGGGTCCGGCTCTGGCATAGTTTGATGAACCAGGCTACAGATACAAGTATAACAATCAGCCAGATGGTTCCCCTTCCACTCACTACCAAATATTATGAGAGGAAGGCTGGCAGTGGGAAAAAATGGAGTAAGATGGATTTTGGCAGTAGGATCTGTAACACTGAGCTGGGTCTGGATGCTTGATGTTACATCCAGTAGAGCATCCAGCTCAGAGTTAAAACTTCCTGCATAGCATCCAGGTCAGTTACGTCATGCTCAGAGTAACATTCAGCATCCAGCTCAGTTACATACAGCATCCAGCTGAAAGTTACATCCGGCTCAGACTTCAAATCAAATTTGAATTGTCACATTCTTTTATTATTATATTTTTTATTTAACTAGGCAAGTCAGTTTAGAAATATTTCTTATTTACAATGACGGCCTACCCCGGCCAAACCTTGCCCTAACCCGGACAACGCTGGGCCAATTGTGCACTGCCCTATGGGACTCACAAAAACAGCCGGTTGTGATACAGGCCGGGATCAAACCAGGGTCTGTAGTGACATCTCTAGCACTACGATGCAGTGCCTTAGACCACTGCGCCACTCGGGAGCCCAAATACAACAGTTGTAGACCTTACCAGGAAATGCTTACATCCAACATCCGGCACAGAGTTATATCCAGCTCAGAGTTACATCCAGCATCCGGTTCAGAGTTACATCCAGCATCTGGTTCATAGTTACATTCAGCCCAGAGTTACATCCAGCATCCAGTTTAGCGTTACATCCAGCATCCGGTTCAGAGTTACATCCAGCATCCAGTTTAGCATTACATCCAGCATCCAGTTTAGCGTTACATCCAGCATCCGGTTCAGAGTTACATCCAGCATCCGGTTCAGAGTTACATTCAGCCCAGAGTTACATCCAGCATCCAGTTTAGTGTTACATCCAGCATCCGGCTCAGAGTTACAGTTGAAGTTGGAAGTTTACATACACCATAGCCAAATATGTTTTAACTCAGTTTTTCACAATTACTGACATTTAATCCTAGTATAAATAAATTCCCTGTCTTGGGTCAGTTAGGATCACCACTTTATTTTAAGAATGTGAAATGTCAGAATAATCGTAGAGAGAATAATTTATTTCATCTTTAATTTCTTTCATCACATTCCCAATGTGTCAAAAGTTTACATACACTCAATTAGTATTTGGTAGCATTGCTTTTAAATTGTTTAACTTGGGTCAAATGTTTGGGGTAGCCTTCCACAAGCTTCCCACAATAAGTTGTGTGAATTTTGGCCCATTCCTCCTGAAAGAGCTGCTGCACGCACTTTTTTTAGTTCTACCCACAAATGTTCTATAGGATTGAGGTCAGGACTTTGTGATAGCCACTCCAATACCTTGCCTTTGTTGTCCTTAAGCCATTTTGTCACAACTTTAGAAGCATGCTTGGGGTCAATGTCCATTTGCATGACCCATTTGCAACCAAGCTTTAACTTCCTGACTGATGTCTTGAGATGTTGCTTCACTATATCCACATAATTTTCCTTCCTCATGATTTTGTGAAGTGCACCAGTCCCTCCTGCAGCAAAGCACCCCCACAACATAATACTGCCACCCACATGCTTCACGGTTGGGATGGTGTTCTTCGGCTTGCAAGCCTCCCCCATTTTTCCTCCAACCATAACGATGGTCATTATGGCCAAACAGTTCTATTTTTGTTTCATCAGACCAGCGGACGTTTCTCCAAAAAGTACGAACTTTGTCCCCATGTGCAGTTGCAAACCATAGTCTGGCTTTTTTATGGCGGTTTTGGAGCAGTGGCTTCTTCCTTGCTGAGCGGCTTTTCAGGTTATGTCCATATAGGACTCGTTTTACTGTGGATATAGATACTTTTGTACCCGTTTCCTCCAGCATCTTCACAAGGTCCTTTGCTGTTGTTCTGGGATAAATTTGCACTTTTCACACCAAAGTACCTTCATCTCTAGGAGACAGAACACATCTCCTTCCTGAATGGTATGACGGCTGCGTGATCCCATGGTGTTTATACTTGCGTACTATTCTTTGTACAAATGAATGTGGAACCTTCAGGTGTTTGGAAATTGCTCACAAGGATGAACAAGGCTTGTGGAAGTCTACAATTTTTTTCTGAGGTCTTGGCTGATTTCTTTTCATTTTCCAATGATGTCAAGCAAAGAGGCACTGAGTTTGAAGGTAGGCCTTGAAATACATCCACAGATACACCTCCAATTGACTTAAATTATGTCAATTAGCCAATCAGAAGCTTCTAAAGCCATGACATCATTTTCTGGAATTTTCCAAGCTGTTTAAAGGCACAGTCAACTTAGTGTATGTACACTTCTGACCCACTGGAATTGTGATACAGTGAATGATAAGTGAAATAACCTATCTGTAAACAATTGTTGGAAAAATTACTTGTGGCATGCACAAAGTAGATGTCCTTGCCAAAACCGACTTGCCAAAACTATAGTTTGTTCACAAGAATTTTGTGGAGTGGTTGAAAAATTTGTTTTAATGACTTCAACCTAAGTGTATGTACATTTCCGACTTGAGCTGTACATCCAGCTCAGCGTAACTATGAGCTGGATGTAACGCACTTCAAAATAAAAGACCCCCAATTTATCATGCCAAAATAAAAGTCATGCCAGCATTACTGATTTTAAAATATGTCAAGCAAAAATGAAAGTCTTGCATTTCCAATTTGAAAGTAAGTCCTGCGATTTCAGGTTTCAAAATAAGAGTCCCTCAATTAGAAATGTGAAAATAAGTCCTGCAATTTCCTATTTAAAAATAAGAGTCCCTCGATTTGTCATGCCAAAATAAAAGTCTGGGCAATTTCCAATTTCAAAATAAGAGCCCCTTGCTTTGTCATTAACATAAGTAATGCAATTTTCAATGTCAAAATAATAATACCTTGATTTATCGTATAAAAAAAAAGATATACAGTGCAGTGAAAAAGTATTTGCCCCATTTCTGATTTTCTGTATTTTTGCATATTTTTTATACTGAATGTTATCAGATCTTACACCAAACCCAAATATTAGATAAAGGGAACCAGAGTTTACAAAAATATATGCTTATTTGATTTATTTAATTAACAGTTATGCAACACCCTATTCCCCTGTGTGAAAAAGTATTTGCCCCCTTACACTCAATAACTGATTGTGCCACCTTTAACTGCAATGACTGTAACCAAATGCTTCCTGTATTTGTTGATCAGTCTCTCACATCGCTGTGGATGAATTTTGGCCTATTCTTACATGCAGATCTACTTTAACTTAGTGACATTTGTGGGTTTTCAAGCATGAACTGCTTTTTCAAGTCCTGTCACAACATATTTGACTAGACCATTCCAAAACTTAACATTTGTTGCTTTTAAGACATTTTCACGTAGACTTGATTGTGTGTATTGGATCATTGTCTTGATGCATGACCCAGCTGTGCTTCAGCTTCAGCTCAGAGATGGAATGCCTAACATTCTCTTGTAGAATTCTCTGATACAGAGCCGAATTCAGGGTTCCTTCTATTAAGGCAACCCAGCCAAGTCTTGAGGCAGCAAAGCATCCACAAACCATCACACTACCACCACCATTCTTGATTGTTGGTATAAGGTTCTTACTGTGGAATGCAGTGTTTGGTTTTCGCCAGTCATAATGGGACCCATGCACTCATTATTGGAAGTCGCTCTGGATAAGAGCGGGTGCTAAATTACTAAAATGTCAAATGTACTTTTGACTCATCTGCCCATAGGACATTCTTCCAGAGTCTTAATAACCATCCAGATGCTTTCAGGTGCTTTTTGGCAAACTAAAGTAAACTTTTTGGAACGAGATGGGTCCCATTATGTCTGCCGAAAACCAACCACTGTTCCAATTTTTTGTTAATAGAAGAAATAAGGAAAGTGAAGAACCAGCTTCTACCATAACTGCTCACATACCTGCCATGATGTTGTCCTGTGCGGTGAAGGCCACTATGAATCCGTCAGGGGCCTGGTTGCCAGGCCTGTCAACTTCTTCCTCAACATCTGCTCCTGGCTCACCATCAGCCTCAGCAGGTCAGGACCTGTCAGGGTAGTCTGACATACTAAAGACTGGACTGCTGGGTGGCCAAGACACAAAGCTGGCATGCAGGGGCTTCCCCGGGTCATCCTTCAGGCCTTTATGTAGTCTTTGGTGAACTGAGGATCATCTTATTCTGCAGCTGGGCATTCTCTTTAGCTGAGATCCTCTGGCCCAGTTTATTCAGCTTGCCCTCAGTCATTTTCACAATGCACTTGAGGGGCTGGTACAGGTGGAAGGGGGGCAGTAGGTCTGTCTGAACCGTCTGCAGCGATGGGGTTATCCTGTAGGGGGCTCAGCCACTGCTTAAACAGCCACACAGGACAACAACCAGTTAGCTACAATGTTGTACCATCCAATATCACAGTAATCATTACCTGTAACGCTTTGACGTCTTGTGCAGTTAACTGATGTCTAGTTGTCTTCTTGGATAGGGAATTAGCAAAGTTAGACCTATATTTACTGTTGGACTGACCTTTTGTTGAGGACGGGTGGAGGTGTTGTGATGTTGGTGGGTATTCTTTCTAGCTCTTGGGGAGGCAGGAGCGAGGGAGAGATAGAGAGAGGGACAGAGAGAGACAGAGAGACGGAGGACATGCTTGGGGAACACTTGCTTTTGCAATGTTAACATATATTTCCCATGCCAATAAAGCCCTTGAATTGAATTCAATTTAATTGAGAGCCAGAAAAAGAGAGAGACAGAGGGAGAGAGAGCCAGAAAGAGAGAATCGGAGAGGGAGAGCCAGAGAGAGAGAGAGAGAGACGGAGAGAGAGACAGAGAGAGAGGAGAGAGAGACTAGACAAAGAGAGATAGAGAGAGAGACATACAGACAGGAGAGAGAAACAGACAGACAGAGTCGGCTGTGCATGATGTGACTCACCAGGGCCAGGTACCAGGATGTTCTGTTCTGAAAACTAGCCACTTTAGCCAGGAGGTCATCATTTAGCCCTCTCCTATCCCTATCATCATCTACACTGGAGGACAACTCCTTTTCATAATCCTCACTGAGGGGTTGAACAAGAGCGGCCCTCAGTCAGAAACTCTACAGGTCAGAAGCTACAGTCTCTGTCAGAACCTTTATTCTCAGTATAGAGCTCTGTAGAAGATCAGCACTTCATCAATCTCAAATGCCTACTGTATATTGGAGCCAGTTCCAAATGTTCAACCGTAAATATTCATTACATTTACATGTTAATCATTATTATAACTGGTCATGGGAATATGTCCATCTATTTAACTATGTTGTTACATATAATGACTGTGTTCGAATGTATGCAGGCAAAGCATCTAAAGAAGCATGCATGCTCCAGATGAAATCCATACTGTAAAACCTTAAAATGTTATGTTTGTTCGGTCATAAGACCTAACATCCAAAGCCAGAAGAACACCACAGTGTTTCCACATGGCCAACTGCAGGTCAGCATTAAATAAACTTAAAACAGGGGGTAGAGGTGGTATTTAAAATAGAAGAAAAGAGGGGAAAGAGAAAAAAAGAAGAGTACCTTTGATTTATATTTTTCAATGAATATTTAAAACACACAATCTCCTTGCAGTGAAGCCGCTCGACATCTACATCACATTCAGTCATCTAACACACAGAAGCAACCAGGCCACCAGCCCTCTAAGACCCCCCTCCACAGGGACCCCCTCCTAGATCCTCCCCCAGGATTTACAATCCTCTAATGTTGTTATTTGATCTGATTTTAATAGCTAGCATTTCGATGGCCATAACGAATAGATGTGGTGACAGCGGAAACCCTTGTTTAACTCCTCTTGACAATTCAAAACTTTCTGAGAAGTAGCTGCTATTTGCTATTTTACACCTGGGGTTGCTATACATTACTTTTAACCATTTTATAAGAGAATCACCGAAATTGAAAAAATCCAGGCATTTATAAATAAAATCTCGTCTTACTTTAGCAAAGGCCGTTTCAAAATCCGCTATAAACACCAGGCCTGGCTTGTTAGATGTTTCATGTTGTTCTATTATTTCTGGTAGTTGTCGTATATTATCTCAAATGTATCGTCCATGTAAAAAAAACCTGTCTGATCAGGATGAACAATACCTGGTAAAACCTTTTTAATTCTGAGTGTGATGTGGAAAATATAGAATCAAATACTTCTCAGATACCGGAGCTTGTAATTTCAAATAGACTTTATTACAGAGAGTAACAAAGCTGAGCAATTCCATGGAAGAACTAACTATTAATTATTTGTGCTTGGCAGTCTTACCCAGTCTTACCCTTCATAACATTGTCACTCCACTTTATGAATCTTGTTGTCTTACTTAGTTTCCATTCTCTTATTGGCTCAGACATTGGGGCATAGATTCTATTGGTGGCGTGACATGCATACTCCTACTGATGCATATCACTGATTAGTAAATGTTCCTGTCCGAAATACATTAATTAAAAATCCTACAATGTGATTTTCTGGATTTTTTCTTCTCATTTTGTCTGTCATAGTTGAAGTGTACCTATGATGAAAATTACAGGCTTCTCTCATCTTTTTAAGTGGGAACTTGCACAAGTGGTGGCTGACTAAATACTTTTTTGCCACACTGTAGGTTACTGAAAATCACCAGATGACTGGAAAATTCTCCCACATAATCCCCACTATGGAACTGTCACAGTTCCACACAACATAAATGTCCAGGAAGGGGAGCACCTTCTGTAATGCTATTGATGCAATCTACCTCTCATTCATTTCAACAGCCTTGACTCGAGTTTCTCATTCACACTGGTGAGTCAGGACCAAACATTTCCTTGTACATATAGTGTTAACTTCTTTGGGTTTGGGGGCAGTGTTCGTAATTTTAGATGAATGAGGGGCCCAAAGTAAACTGCCTGTTACTCAGGCCCAGAAGCTAGGATATGCATATAATTGGTAGTATTGGATAACGTTTCCAAAACTGTTAACATAACGTCTGTGAGTATACAGAACTGATATGGCAGGTGAGAACCCGAGGACAATCCATCCAAAATCCCTCTTTTTTTTGTTGCTCACCACTGATTACAATGGCTGTCAATGGGATTATAAAATGAATACTTCACAGATTGCAGTTCCTAGGGCTTCCACTACATGTCAACAGTCTTTAGAAAGAGTTTCAGGCTTGTTTTTTGAAAAATGAGCTAGAATTTGTAGTTTATCTAAGTGGCTCCAAGTTTGCCTGTAGTGTTTGTAGCGCGTTCCGTTGAGGGAGTGCACTTCTTTATTTATCTCCGGTAATGAACATATTATTTCTCTGTCTTAAATTGTATTGCTTATTTACATATTAGGGTACTTGAGGATTGATTAGAAATGTTGTTTGACTTGTTTGGACTAGGTTTATTGGTAACGTTTGGGATTCATTTTGAACGAGGGAAACCGGTGGATTATTGAATGAAGCGCGCCAACTAAACTGACTTTTTTGGGATATAAAGAAGGACTTTATCGAACAAAACAACAATTTGTGATGTAGCTGGGACCCTTTGATTTGCTAACAGAAGAAGATCTTCAAAGGTAAGTTATTTATTTTATTGCTGTTTCTGACTTTTGTGACGCCTCTGCCTGGTTGGAAAATGTTTTTAATGCTGGGTGCTGTCCTCAGATAATCGCATGGTATACTTTCGCCGTAAAGCCTTTTTGAAATCTGACAAAGCAGCTGGATTAACAAGAAGTTGGGCTTTTAACTGATGTATGACATTTGTATTTTCATGAATGTTTAACATTACCATTTTTGTATTTTGAATTTCGCACTCTTCAATTTCACCGGATGTTGGCCAGATGGAACGCTAGCATCCCACCTGCCCCAAAGAGGTTAAAGCATGTGCATTTCTTAGCCTTACCTGAGGTTAACTCAGTTGAATACAAGAAAAATAGTAAACAATAAAATCAATAAACTAAACATCCTAAACCCTTATAATGTCATTCTCAATATGATACCTAAACATATTGCCCTTCCTCACAGACACCTCTCTAACTATTTTTGACATAAGTGAAAAACCTGTTAGATGATTGAGGACAAATCCTATGTCACATACATGTCTAGGTGAAAAGATATTCAGAAGGTCTAAAATAAATAATAATTCAAATCAAATCAAATTTGATTTGTCACATACACATGGTTAGCAGACGTTAATGCGAGTGTAGCGTAATGCTTGTAGTTTTGACCATGCAGTAATATCTAACAAGTAATCTAACAATTTCACAACAACTACCTGAAACACACAAGTGGGGGTGGCCCGTCAGGAAGTCCAGGACCCAGCTGCACAGGGCGGGTTTGGGATCCAGGGTCTCGAGCTTAATGGCGAGTTTGGAGGGTACTATGGTGTTAAATGCTGAGCTGTGGTTGATGAACAGCATTCTTACATAGGTATCCCTCTTGTCCAGATGGGTTAGGGCAGTGTGCAGAGTGATTGCGTTTGCGTCATCTGTGGACCTATTGTGGTGTTAAGCAAATTTGAGTCGTCTAGGGTGTCCGGCAGAGTGGAGTTGATATGGTCTTTGACTAGTCTCTCAAAGTACTCATGATGACGGAGGTGAGTGCTAGCGGGCGATAGTAATTTATCTTAGCTTTCTTGGGAACTGGAACAATGGTGGCCCTCTTGAAACATATGGGAACAGTAGACTGGGATGAGGATGCGGCTAGGGATGCCGTCAGGGCCGGCAGCCTTGCGAGGGTTAACACGTTTAAATGCTTTACTCACGTTGGCTGTGGTGAAGGAGAGACTGCAGGCTGTGTCTTTGGCACTGTATTGTCCTCAAAGCGATTAAAGAAGTTGTTTAGTTTGCCTGGGCGCAGGACATCATGGTCCTCGACTGGGCTGGTTTTATTTTTGTAGTCCGTGATTGACTGTAGACCCTGCCACATACCTCTCGTGTCTGAGCCATTGAATTGCGACTCTACTTTGTCTCTATACTGATGCTTAGCTTGTTTGATTGCCTAGTGGAGGGAATAGCTACACTGTTTGTATTCGGTCATGTTTCCGGTCGCCTTGCCCTGATTAAAAGCAGTGGTTCGCGCTTTCAATTTTGCACAAATGCTGCCATCAATCCACGGTTTCTGGTTGGGGAAGGTTTTAATAGTTGCTGTGGGTACAACATCACCGATGTACTTGCTAATAAACTCGCTCACCGAATCAGCGTATTCATCAATGTTATTGTCCGACGCTATGCGGAACATATCCTAGTCCACGTGATTGAAGTAATCTTGAAGCGTGGAATCAGATTGGTCGGACCAGCTTTGAACAGACCTGAGCACGGGTGTTTCCTGTTTGAGTTTCTGTCTATAGGCTGGGAGCAACAAAATGGAGTCGTGGTCAGATTTTCCGAAAGGAGGGCGGTGGAGCGCTTTGTATGCGTTGTGGAAGTTAGAGTAACAATGGTCCAGGATTTTTTCCTCCCGGGTAGCGCATTCAATATGCTGATAAAATTTAGGGTGTCTTGTTTTCAGATTAGCCTTGTTAAAATCCCCAGCTACAATGAATGCAGCCTTGGGATATGTGGTTTCTAGTTTACATAGAGTCCAATGTAGTTAATTTAGGGCCATGCTTGGGGGGGATATGGCTGTGATTAAAATTGAAGATAATTCTCTTGGTAGATAATGCGGTCAACATTTGATTGTAAGGAATTCTAAGTCAGGTGAGCAAAAGGACTTGAGTTCCTGTATGCTGTTATGATCACACTACATCTCGTTAATCATAAGGCATACACCCCTGCCCTTCTTCTTACCAGAGAGATATTTGTTTCTGTCTGAGCGATGCGTGAAGAAACCAGGTGGCTGTACCGACTCCGATAGCGTGTCTCCAGTGAGCCACGTTTCCGTGAAACAAAGAACGTTACAATCTCTGATGTCTCTCTGGAAGGCAACCCTTGCTTGGATTTCGTTTTCCTTGTTGTCAAGAGACTGGACTTTGGCGAGTACCCTCTACGGAGCCTGACCAGAAGACCGCTTCTTCTGTTCCTCCTGTGGCACCGTTGTTTTGGGTCGCCGGCTGGGATCCGATCCATTGTCCTGGGTGGTGGTCCAAGCAGAGGATCCACTTCGGGAAAGTCGTATTCCTGGTCGTAATGTTGGTAAGTTGATGTTGCTCTTATATCCAATAGTTCCTCCCGGCTGTATGTAATAAAATCTAAGATTACCTGGGGTAACAATGTAATAAATAATACATAAAAAAAGCAAAATACTGCATAGTTTCCTGAGAACGCGAAGTGGGGGCGGCCATCTCTGTCGGTGCCGGATGTAACAACAACTGTTACAACTGTTACACCACTAACCTATATTCATAACCAGTAAATGGTGTGTGTGTGCTGGTGTATGTGTGTGTTAATAGACCAATTTCCAATCAAAACATTTAATATCTGTTTCACCTTAGATTGTTCCTGTTAACCATTCTAAATGTAATATGTTTCCTGTTGCAAATGTAGTCAATTTCTCAGCTGAAGAAATCAGTGATATTTGATCCTAGGCATCAAATAAAAAGTTGTTTTAGACATGGTCACCTATGTCTCCCTTAATTAACATACACACTGTATTGGACACCCATTTTTCCTGGAACCAAGAATTCTATTCAAGACCCATCAGAGAATAGAGTTTTTCATTAAGTGGAATTGACCCCATTTTAAAATAAACAATCCCAGAGCCCCTTTCCAGTAATCCTATCAGTTTAACCTGTTGCATTAGTTTAGTAAAATACAAAACTGTTGTGTAACAGAATCAACCTGCTTTTCTGTAAAAAAAGAAAGGCTCTGTGAGGGCGAAAAATTTCCTAGCGACAACAGTCCTTGCAGTGCTTCTGCCGTGAATTCTTGGAGACCCAAAAACTTATTGGTTGCAGATATAATTATGTCCAGCTTCTTGGGCTTCTTAGACCCTTGTGCTGTACAATAAATCACTGTGGCTGTAAATGCCCCAAAATCCACTTTCTTCAGATTGAGTGTATCCAGATCACTCGATTGACTTAAAACACTAGCAACTGGTTACAATGCATCCACTGCCATATCCTCAACACTGTTGCCTCTTGCCCCTTCGACATAGGAGATCTGCTGCACAGCCCTGATCCTTGACACCTTGACCTTCACCCTAACTGGGCACTCAAGGAAGTCCGTAGTGTGATCCCCACCACAGTTGCAACAATTTCAATTGACAGATTCTTCAATACTATACTTCTCCCTTCTGCAAACATTTGACACGTGACCATATCCTTCACAATTCCAACACTGTAATGGTTTGGACACAGATGTTCTCACGGCATACCTCACATATCCAAACTTCACGTATTCAGGTAGTCTCCTCAAACAACAATAATATCACGGATCAGGCGATGTGCACTGACCACTCTTGGGATATTCTAAGTATAGTACTAGTCAAAAGTTTGGACACACCTACTCATTCAAGGGTTTTTCTTTATTTTTCCTATTTTCTACATTGTAGAATAATAGTAAAGACATCAACACTATGAAATAACACATATGGAATCATGTGGTAACCAGAAAAGTGTTAAACAAATCCAAATATATTTGATATGTGAGATTCTTCAAAGTAGCCACCCTTTGCCTTGATGACAGTCGTCATAATAGAGGTATGATAAACTTTCTTTGACAGTTTTTGATTATTGTTGCTTGGTTTTATAGTTAGGTAACTCCAGTGAATTTGAGCAGGAAGCTAATGTATTATAAAATGATAATGTGTTTCCATTATATGGAGTAGTGTCCGGTAATACAAGCAGAATGAAATAAGTATTGACTGCCAAGCTTATAAGACAGCACCAACTTTTTGAAGGTTCTACATTTGTTAAGTAATGTTTAAAAAAAATATATATTAATAAAATGTACCCCCGTTTTTGCTCATCTCCCAGACAATCACTGGTATGGTTGATAAGCTGTCCTAAGTCAAATATTGAGAAAAGTGCATTTAAGTGGGACCATCCTACTACTCTTCAAACCATCCCATCCTACTACTATTCTCAAATCACCATATTTTCCTACTCTCATCACCAATGGGAACCATCAACACGGCTGGCAAACCACTTCCAAGGAGCATCTTCCAGAGTGAACAACAGTAAGAAGGTGGGAAAGGGGGGACCCCTTTTGGACAATCAGAGCCTTACAAGCCTGCTGCTGAAAGGCCAACCCAACACTCTTCCTAAAGAAGGCTTGTTCCGACAGAGATAAACGGCACTCACACATAAATACATTCATGATTTCTTACTTCAAACGGGCGGCTGTTCGTGTGCAAAGTATATGATTACTGTGAGAATAGTTCTAAAGATGTATCAACAATGTATCTCTCTCTCTACCCCACCCATCTTCATTTTCTGTGTAACAAGCCGCCATACTAGTGTCATGATGTTGGCCTGGGGAATAGGTTTATGACTGTCATAAATACCGCTTCCCCCCTGTTTCCTCTCTCTACCCTACTTATGTGACATTTGAAAACCCCTTGGTTAACATAGAGATTCTGGGAACATCAGAAGGTGGGGGGAAATGAACTATACTCTGGTAATCCGACCAACTGAACATATGCGGTGGTACTTAATGAATATGATATCAGTTCGGTTGTCATCTGAGAGATTTGGGTTTTCATAAGATTAGGACTCTGCTCAATCAGTGGCCCGCCCCTGTGAAGGGACATGGGTTATGCAACTTTTGAAACACACCCTCCTCTCCTTTCCTATATAAAGCCTTGACGACAATATAACCTCCAGTTCCAAGTACGTGAGGTCTGCAGCCTCTGCGTTAAAAGGACTAACATGTTAACTACAGAACTAAGCCAACCTCAGCGTGAACTTTGGTTGCGAATGATATGAACGTTGAACTCTTATTCACTACAGAAGTGATACCTCCTAGCCGTTGAGTTAGCAACAGCAGCTGCAAACGCGGGCTAGGAAAGAACAGACAGAGTATCCCGTCTACCACTCAACAACGTTACTACATCGTATCCAATTGACCACCAGAGACATTCTTCAAAGGACAAAGGACTCGGTTTGGCAACACGGACTTCCATCTACCACCAACCTACAGTAGCGCAGCTCAGAGTAAATATTTATTGCATTTTCCTTTTCCAAATGGGCGGTAATTCAGAATGCATACGATACTGTATTTACGATAGCACAGCTTCTCCCTTTTTCCCACAGACTTCCCGCTCTTTCACTCAAACCCAGCCCCTTTTCTTTTGTGTAACCAGCTGTCATATCAGTTCACTCCGCTAGGGACGTTTTCCTTTATGACGTAATTTGTAATCAAGGTATGATTCATTCTTTGTATATGTAATTCTGTGTGATTAGTTAGGTATTAAGTAAATAAATAATTAAACCCAATTTTGCATTGCTGATTCAACTTGTTATCCAGGGTTCGTGAAGATAACCAAGAATTTACAACTTTCAGATGAGACTGAATTAAGGTGACGATTAATATTGACTGCTATTGATGTAAAATATTACTAGGTCTTTAAGAGTTTATTCGGAAGATAACAACTGTATAAATATTATCTCGTGGTGCCTCGACTCTCTAGTTAATTACATTTACATGATTAGCTCAATCAGGTAATATTAATTACGGAGAAAGGATTTTATAGAATAGCATGTCATATCACTTAATCCGGCGTAGCCAAAGACACAACACTAGTAAAGAAATAATTAAAACAATTTGTGTAGTACTGAATCATAAGTGAGGCTGGGGTTTTTGCAGATGCATGAGGTTACGACTATTCAGAATGATGATATGATGAGGTTATGATTTAATACGTTGACTGTTTTATGGATGTGATAAGTAAAGACCTTTAGAGTTTAATTCAGGAGATGGTAACTCTTCAAACAACCGCTCTCGTGGTGCCCCAAATTCCTAATGAGTTCATTGTTACATGATTCATTTAAATCGGGTAACAATTAAACATAGTTAGTTGATTCGATAAATAACAATCAAAAAATTAATGAAAGTAAAGTCACGATAAAAGGTATCAGTGCTCAATGAGTACATTGGCCATGCTATCAAATCAGAATAACTTCTGCCGAGTTCAAAACAACTGGAAACTCGGCACTGGGAAATCTCAACTGGGAACTCTGAAAACAATAAGCTCCGACAGGTAAAATACATTTTGAACGGTCATCTAACTCGGAATTCCAAGCCGGGAACTCAGGCCTCTTTCTAGAGCTCTGCCCGAAGATCATGATTCAACCTGTTTTTTCCCCCACAGAGTTCCCAGTTGCCTTGAAAGCAAAATTTGCTCACAGGAAGGACGGCGGAGCCACCTTCCTGTTCAAGTGAGCACAGCACAACAATGGTGAGTCCAAAAATGTATTGTATGCTGCTGTATAAATTATCTCATGTAATTAGCTCGGTAACCATGTTTGCTAGTGGCAGTCTCTTCCCATTAAAATATTTGTTTTTAGCAAAAAGTTCAGTAATAGACCCATGTAATTCCAGGTGATGGGTTGTTTTGTTTGTGCATGCGCTGTCTGTGCGTCAGTATATTGTCTATAAAAGTGGATCCTCGTGATTGTATTTTCCTTCCTTTTTAGACCATATTGGCATAAAAATACTTGAAATGGTAGGCTAACCATGTCTCTCTCGATCGGAGTCTGAATGTCTGTTGTTGTCCATTTTGAATGTTCTGAACGAATAGGCCTACCTCATCACAGCTCGTTTCCTTGCACTTACTTATACTTAGAGCTATGTGTTAACTTCTTCGAGATAGGGGGCGCTCTTTTAATTTTTGGATAAAAAACGTTCCCGTTTTAAACAAGATATTTTGTCACGAAAAGATGCTCAAGATGCTCGACTATGCATGTAATTGACAGCTTTTGAAAGAAAAAACTCGGACGTTTCCAAAACTGCAAAGATGTTATCTGTGAGTGCCCCAGAACTAATGCTACAGGCGAAACCAAGATGAAATTTCACACAGGAAATGCCCCAGATTCTGAAGGCGCTGTGTTCCAATGTCTCCTTATATGGCTGTGAATGCGCCAGGAATGAGCCTGCACTTTCTGCCGTTTCCCCAAGGTGTCTGCAGCATTGTGACGTATTTGTAGGCATATCATTGGAAGATTGACCATAAGAGACTTCATTTACCAGGTGTCCGCCCGGTGTCCTGCGTCAAAATTATTGCGTAATCTCTAGGTCTATGCACGTTCCATTTCTTCAGAGGAGAAACTAAACTGCCACAAATGATTTATCGTCGATAGATATGTGAAAAACACCTTGAGGATTGATTCTAAACAACGTTTGCCATGTTTCTGTCGATATTATGGAGTTAATTTGGAAAAAAGTTTGTGTTGTAATGACTTAATTTTCGGGGGTTTTCTTACCCAAACGTGATGAACAAAACGGAGCGATTTCTCTACACAAATAATATTTTTGGAAAAACTGAACATTTACTATCTAACTGAGAGTCTCCTCATTGAAAACATCTGAAGTTCTTCAAAGGTAAATTATTTTATTTTAATGCTTTTCTTGTTTTTGTGAAAATGTTGCATGCTGAATGCTAGGCTAAATGCTATGCTAGGCTATCAATATTCTTACACAAATGCTTGTTTAGCTATGGTTCAAAAGCATATTTTGAAAATCTGAGATGACAGTGTTGTTAACAAAAGGCTAAGCTTGAGAGCTAATATATTTATTTAATTTCATTTGCGATTTTCATGAATAGTTAACGGTGCGTTATGCTAATGAGCTTGAGGCTGTATTCACGATCCCGGATTCGGGATGGCTAGAATCAAGAGGTTAATGATATAAGAACAAACATTATGAATTTACTGAACATAAATGTAATAATGTTTGTGTATGGTTCAAAAGTCAAAACTCATGTTGCCTTTTGTTATTATTGAAGGACAATGAGGTTGTTATCGACTTACACAAATCCACAAGGAGTCAGTAGAAACCACATTTGTTTAAGCAGGTCAGCCATATCCGCTGTGGTTTTCAGTAAATGAGGCTGAATGAAGTATTTCACTGCCAGATGAGGCTCCGCTGATAGACAGTTGTAGTGGTGGTAAGAATTCACTCCATGGTGCTGAAGGAAAGCTCCACTGTTGGGACAGCTTTATGTAGGCCCTAACTGTTTGTGGGCACCATTTGTCACCGTTATAGTGCAATTAATGTATTGTTTTGTCGTGGCTTTGCTGGCATGCATAAAACTAAAATTGGGAGTTTGCCCCACCAAGATTTACATGCTAAAATAGCCACTGTTTAGAACAGTGCCAAAGTTGTCTTTCAACTGTAAAGGTTTAGCACAACAGAACCAGTTACAACTGAAGTATCTGTTCATCAATGAACTCGAGAAAAAGGTATTTGTTTATAACACAGCAACCACATATCATCAGGTAGGCCAAAATGCACTTCATTATCCTTTTCTAGTTTATTATATTTTATTCCATGTTATTTTTGTTAGAAAATAGATTTATGTTGACTGTGATTAGGGCATTGGAATATAAAAACATCTGCTAGGCTAAATTAACAAACTAGGCATGCATATGTCACCACATGATCCTCAAACCAAATAGTGGGAAAACTTGTGTTTCTAAAAGTGAATTCCAAGGCATTGTAGAATGACTGTAGAGCCCAATAAGGCATTTATCGTTTCATTCTTATTTAATTCTAAGTCATCTTTTTTTTAATGATTTCATTTTATACAGCCTAAATGTGAAATGTATATATATGCATGTTGTTGAAGTGCTGTTGTTGTTGTAGTGTTGTTGAAATGCTGAGCGCTCCTGCCAGCCTGTAGCGTGTCACAAATGCTTCCCAATCTATTTCTTAAATGGCAGGTCATAGCCTTGAAATAATAATAATATAGCCTAAATAATTCATTTTCGTTCCTTCTTAGGCTATGTTGGGGTTCGTTCCTTGTTCCTCGTCAATCATTGGCGCATTGGTGAAATTAGCATTCAGACAATATCTTTAAGTCAATCACAATCACTCATTTATTAATGCAATTGCAGACAGAAGTTGACAACAGGAACATAGCACGCATGCTTCTGAGTAAGTTCTTCAAAATAGAAAAGGGTACGAGTTTTTTTTATTATGCCTGCAGTGATATATCTTAGTGATGTCACTGCCTACGTCATGACCTTCTACTCATGAGACCAAACCCATGCCTACATAACTATACAAACAATAGTTTCAGTGTTATCTAAAGGCTCAGCAGTAAATGTCCACTCCCCAAGTTGATTTATAGTGGAATGTCTGACTAGTCTCTTATCTCTTACACTCCCCTGCAGAGTTCTGTCTCACATTCACACAGGGGTCTTATAACCTCTCCCCTTCTATTAATACAACATAAGCATAATCAATTATTATAATATATCAAACATTTGGTACATCCCCTATCATGACCCCAAGGTGAACCCAACAGCTACCCGGCTTGCTCCTGACTTATTTCAAATCAAATCAAATCAAATCAAATGTATTTATATAGCCCTTCGTACATCAGCTGATATCTCAACGTGCTGTACAGAAACCCGGCCTAAAACCCCAAACAGCAAGCAATGCAGGTGTAGAAGCACGGTGGCTAGGAAAAACTCCCTAGAAAGGCCAAAACCTAGGAAGAAACCTAGAGAGGAACCAGGCTATGTGGGGTGGCCAGTCCTCTTCTGGCTGTGCCGGGTGGAGATTATAACAGAACATGGCCAAGATGTTAAAATGTTCATAAATGACAAGCATGGTCGAATAATAATAAGGCAGAACAGTTTAAACTGGAGCAGCAGCACGGCCAGGTGGACTGGGGACAGCAAGGAGTCATCATGTCAGGTAGTCCTGGAGTTAGTATGTTGTTAATAGCTTGTTGAAATATTGAATGTGAATTGATAATGACAGAATCACATATTACTTCCCAAGCAAAGTACATTTTTGGTCTCCTCGGCTATAGAAGGTTGTAACGCGGCCTCTAAATGTCATAGAGATGAATCAAAGATATTCCATATGCATGAGTCACATCTTTCCCCTGCATTTTACAGCTTGTTTCTAGAATAAAGCATTGGGGACTAAAACGTCATTATAGATAGCTTTATATAATCAGGTCCATTACATCCATTAAATCTTAAGCTAACAAGGGGTAGGCTGTCAAACAGGTAGGCCTACCTCTTATTTATTGAATAGGAAGAAATGGGCTCTAACACAAAGCCATCTTGTTGTTAGTAGCCTGAAGTAAAATTAAAATGAAGACTGTTTAAATGAATTAGGCCTTCTCGAATTAGCTTTTTAGTACCCATTTTTAGCACCCAAGGCTACTGCTTCATAGTAATGCAAGTTATGTACTCGAATATGGATTATTGTGAAGTCAATTACTCTGATATATATCTTCATTGTGGGCAACGAAACAGATTGTTTTACCTCCAGTCGTCATTCTCATCTTCGCACTATCCCGCTAAAACTTAACAGGACATCAGTAGGCCTAGTCAGCTTGCACATACAGTATATTGAATTTGTTGGACAAATATGGTATTTTTTCTGAAGAAGCCTTTGACTCCCCTCCTGAAGTGCAACTGTACACAGCACAGCTATTGGTTGGGCAGCACAAAAGGCTTTAGGCTTACATCAGCAGGAGCAGGGCAGGCCAGGGCCCAGGATTGGGGCAGCCTATCCATTGCCGCGTGTAATACAGTGTAGCCTAGAGTTTACACCATCCCAGCAGCGCAAAAACACGGGAAGGAAGTATATTTTCTTAGAACTATAACTTTGCCCTGTGCTTCTCCGAGCATGGTCTTCATATAGGCTATGGATCATTGGATTGAGACCACACTAGGCACACTTGATATTGCTCACCCAGCAGAGAATAAGGGATGAGGGGCAGCATCAGGTTCACAGAGATATAATAAGCAACTAATTCTCAAACACTGAGCAATATGACATTAAATCTATTACAGATTACATGACCCTCCTCTGGACCAAAAAAAAAAAAAATTAAACCCTCCCCCTGACTGAAATTGAAAAAGCATGACCCACCCCCATTTCCTCTGGGGTAGCAATTGTATAATTTCTACCGCTCCCTAATCATATCACTTAATAATTTTGTTTCCAAAAGAGGGGTTTCATATTTTGCCTTAACACTGAGCTTGGATGTCAATATGGTAAAACATATTTAAACAAAAGCACTGGTTTAATTCAAACCCAGACAGAGAAGCCCATACCTCTTGCCAAATGCAGTGTCTGGCAAGGATTTGGTGATAATGACATACAGGTGTGTGAACAGCTAGAATTCAGGTGATTGGGATCTGGAGAGTGAGCTGCTGCATTCAGGGGATCTACGTGTTTTAGGGTGTGAGTTGGAAGCAGACGTTACATTTACCCCTCCCTCTACGAGTGGTTCTTGACGGCCTAGGAAGCTGAGCAGGGGACCTCCCCCGGGGGCGTGGAGCTGGGCGGTCAGGACGGTTACGGTGGAAAGCCAGGATCATGTCTGGGTCGAGGAAGTCCTAGGCGGGTATCCAGGACCGTTCTTCGGGTCCGTACCCTTCCCAATCCATCAGGTAGTGGATGCAACCACCCAGGCACTTGGAGTCAAGGAAGGCTCAGACGGAATAAGACATTGCACCGCTGACGTCAAACGAAGGGGGTGCGCCGAGGTGTGCCACAGGAGGATGGAGAGTGTTGCACCTCATAGTCTTGAGAAGGGACACATGGAAGGATGAGGAGATCCGGTAATGGTGGGGCAACTGGAGATGGTAGGTGACAGGATTGATGTGGTGTGTTATTTTGAAGGGACCAATGAACCGGGACTGAACCTTTTGCAGGGGTCACGAAGCCGGATGTCCCAACTAGAGAGCCACACACATTGCCCAGGGTGGAAGAGTGGAGTAGATCAGGGACACCGGTCAGCGAACCGTTTCTGGGAGAGGGAAGCTTGATGGAGGTGCCGATGTGCGGTCTCCCAAACCTGCGCGCTCCGTCGAAACCACTCATCGACGGCAGGCACAGTTCCGGGCTCTGTCTCCCATGGGAACACAGGGGTTGGTATCTGAGCACACACTGAAAAGGAGCAAAGGAGCACCATAGAGTTCTGTGTGTATTCAGCCCAGGCTAGATAGCGACTCCACTCGTGTGGTTGGTGGGTGCAGTGTTGGCGAAGGTACTTCCCTATTTCCTGATTCAGGCGTTGGTTTAGGGATGGTATCCGCAGGATAGGCTGATGGAGACCTCCAGTCGGTCACAGAAGGCTTGCCACACCCTGGAGACGAACTGGGGTCCCCGATCTGAAACGATGTCTTCCGGGATCCCATACAGACGAAACACCTGTTGAAACATGCACTCTGCCATTTCCATGGCATTAGGTAGATGCGGAAGGGGGATGAGTTGGAACATCTTGGAGAACCGATCCACCACAATTAAAATAGTCATGAAGCCTGAAGGGTCCAGCAGATCCTTGAGGAAATCCATGGCGTTGTGGGACCATGGTCTGTGTGGTGTAGGTAAAGGCTCAAGCTTACCAGTAGGTAGTTGGAAAGGGCTCTCTGTCCAAGCACAGACAGGACAGGAAAGAACGTAATCTCGGACATCGGCTGTTAGGGATGACCACCAGAACTTTCGTGTCAGTAGCTCCATGGTCCGGGGGATTCCGGGATGGCTAGAACTCAGCGAGGTATGGCACCACTGCATTAGTTGGTGTCTGATGGACAGTCTTGCCTGCAGGGGTTTCGGAGGTGCTGGTTTGTGGCGTAGGGCCTCTCGGACAGCTTCTTGGATTTCCCGCTGTATGGGTCCCACGACACAAGACGGAGGCAGGGTGCCTCGGGAGCTGGGTTAGAGGAAGGGGCATCAAATAGACGTGATAAGGAATCAGCCTTCACATTTTTCTTGCCGGGAAGATAGGTGACAGTGAAGTTGAATCTGGTGAAGAAGAGTGCCCAGCGATCATGGCTGGGGTTGAGCCTCTTAGCACTTATTAAGTACTCCAAATTGCGGTGGCCGAAAAGGACAAGGAATCGGTGATGAGCTCCCTCTAACCAGTGGCACCACTCTTCGACAGCCAGTTTAATGGCGAGGCGCTTTCAGTTCCCGACGTCATAGTTCCTCTCAGCGGGTGACAGTTTCTTGGAAAAGAAGCCACATGAGTGTAATTTGGAAGGTGTCCCGACACACTGAGAGAGAACTGCTCCCACACCGAACCTCGGATGCATCCACCTCCAGAACAAAAGGAAGGGTAGGATCTGGTTGATGGTGCGGATGTGAAGAGGCGCTTCAACGTCTCAAGGGCGGTGTCGGTCCATTGGAGGGTACAGGTATTTTGACTGGTGAGAGCTGAGAGAGGAGCGGTTGTGCTGCTGCAGTTTCAGATGAACGGGCGGTAGTAGTTGGAGAATCCTAAGAAATGTTCCTTTACGGTGGTAGGTTTGGGCCAGTTAAGCACGGCCATGACATTGCCTTCATCCATGTTTTTTAAATGTTTGTATTTTTTTTACCCAATTTCGTGGTATCCAATTGTTAGTAGTTACTGTCTCATTGCTACAACTCCCGTATGGACTCGGGAGAGGCGAAGGTCGTTAGCCATGCGTCCCCCGAAACACAACCGAACCTAGCTGCATTGCTTCTTAACACAGCACGCATCCAACCCGGAAGCCAGCCGCGCCAATGTGAGGTTGGTCCTGTAGCTGTTGGAGGACCTGTTGCACATGCTGTACGTGTTCTGCAAGGGAGTGAGAGTAGATCAAGATATCGTCAATATACACAATGAGATCATGATCATGTCCTGGAAAACTTCATTCGTGAAGGACTGGAAGACTGCGGGAGCATTGGTGAGACCGTAGGGCAAAACCAGGTATTTGTAGTGACCCCTAGCGGTGATGAATGCCGTCTTCCACTCATCCCCACTTCAAATACGGACCGGGTTGTAAGCACTACGTAGGTCCAGTTTGGAGTAGATGGTAGACTGTCCAACTTGTTCTAGTGCGGCCGGAATCAGAGGAGGAGGGAAGCGATTCCTGATGGTAAGGCCATTGAGGGGTCGGTAATCTATGCAGGGACGGAGACTACCATCCTTTTTTTCCCCAAAAAATTAAACTGGATCCAGCCAAAGACGTGAATGGATGGATGAATCCCATGTCGAGAGCCTCTTCTATATAGGTGTCCATAGCCTCATTCTCTGGGATGGACAAGGGGTAGATCTGACCCTTAGGGGGCGATAGCCCAGGAAAGAGGTCGATCGCGCAGTCCTCCAGGCGATGAGGGGGCAGAATGGATGCCTTTTTCTTGCTGAAGACACTCAGGAACTAGGCATATACAGTTGGGATGTGGGTTGGAATGGCAGACTCTGATCCTTCTATAGAGGTGGCTCAACATGGTAGACTGAAGCAGTGCTTAAACAGACGGGAGACCATGACCATGATCGCTCATCAACTCATCCCTGACCGCTGGCTACGTCCCTTCCGTCTTCAAGAGAGCGAGAGTTGCACCCCTTCTGAAAAAACCTACACTCGATCCCTCCGATGTCAACAACTACAGACCAGTATCCCTTCTTTCTTTTCTCTCCAAAACTCTTGAACGTGCCGTCCTTGGCCAGCTCTCCCGCTATCTCTCTCAGAATGACCTTCTTGATCCAAATCAGTCAGGTTTCAAGACTAGTCATTCAACTGAGACTGCTCTTCTATGTATCACGGAGGCGCTCCGCACTGCTAAAGCTAACTCTCTCTCCTCTGCTCTCATCCTTCTAGACCTATCGGCTGCCTTCGATACTGTGAACCATCAGATCCTCCTCTCCACCCTCTCCGAGTTGGGCATCTCCGGCGCGGCCCACGCTTGGATTGCGTCCTACCTGACAGGTCGCTCCTACCAGGTGGCGTGGCGAGAATCTGTCTCCTCACCACGCGCTCTCACCACTGGTGTCCCCCAGGGCTCTGTTCTAGGCCCTCTCCTATTCTCGCTATACACCAAGTCACTTGGATCTGTCATAACCTCACATGGTCTCTCCTATCATTGCTATGCAGACGACACACAATTAATCTTCTCCTTTCCCCCTTCTGATGACCAGGTGGCGAATCGCATCTCTGCATGTCTGGCAGACATATCAGTGTGGATGACGGATCACCACCTCAAGCTGAACCTCGGCAAGACGGAGCTGCTCTTCCTCCCGGGAAGGACTGCCCGTTCCATGATCTCGCCATCACGGTTGACAACTCCATTGTGTCCTCCTCCCAGAGCGCTAAGAACCTTGGCGTGATCCTGGACAACACCCTGTCGTTCTCAACTAACATCAAGGCGGTGGCCCGTTCCTGTAGGTTCATGCTCTACAACATCCACAGAGTACGACCCTGCCTCACACAGGAAGCGGCGCAGGTCCTAATCCAGGCACTTGTCATCTCCCGTCTGGATTACTGCAAATCGCTGTTGGCTGGGCTCCCTGCCTGTGCCATTAAACCCCTACAACTCATCCAGAACGCCGCAGCCCGTCTGGTGTTCAACCTTCCCAAGTTCTCTCACGTCACCCCACTCCTCCGCTCTCTACACTGGCTTCCAGTTGAAGCTCGCATCCGCTACAAGACCATGGTGCTTGCCTACGGAGCTGTGAGGGGAACGGCACCTCAGTACCTCCAGGCTCTGATCAGGCCCTACACCCAAACAAGGGCACTGCGTTCATCCACCTCTGGCCTGCTCGCCTCCCTACCACTGAGGAAGTACAGTTCCCGCTCAGCCCAGTCAAAACTGTTCGCTGCTCTGGCCCCCCAATGGTGGAACAAACTCCCTCACGACTCCAGGACAGCGGAGTCAATCACCACCTTCCGGAGACCCCACCTCTTTAAGGAATACCTAGGATAGGATAAAGTAATCCTTCTCACCCCCCCCCTTAAAAGATTTAGATGCACTATTGTAAAGTGGCTGTTCCACTGGATGTCGTAAGGTGAATGCACCAATTTGTAAGTCGCTCTGGATAAGAGCGTCTGCTAAATGACTTAAATGTAAATGTAAATGAGAGCAGTCCCCCTTGCCACCAGGAGATGGCAGGGTCATGAAGGCTTAGCCAGGAGTGACCGAAGATGATGGGTTCTTTAGGTGAAGACAATACCATTAACTGAATGACCACAGAGTGAAGGAGGCCAATCAGAAGGGTGATACTTTCGGGTCATGTGTCACGCCCTTGTCGAAGTATTTTGTGTTTATCTTCATTTTTTTGGTCAGGCCAGGGTGTGGCATGGGTTTTTGTATGTGGTGTGTATGTATTGGGATTGTAGCTTAGTGGGGTGTTCTATATTCTTTGTGTGTTTCGTGGGTGATTGTCCTTAGTGTCCTTGTTCCTATCTGTGGTAGTTTACACAAGTATAGGCTGTTTCGGTTTTCGTTACGTTCATTACGTTCGTTGTTTTGTAGTGTTTATAATTGATTCGTGTTTTACGTTTGTTTATTAAACATGGATCGCAATCTACACGCTGCATTTTGGTCCGACTCTCTTTCTCACCTAGAAAACCGTTACATCATGCTAGTCACAAGACCAGTTCCGAGAGGTTGTCCATCCAGCGCATTCATTCTAAAGGGAGGATTAACAGGGATTAGTTTGACCCTTAACTGTTGTGCCAATTGTTCGTCAATGAAATTTCCTGCAGCCCCCGAGTCCACTAGTCACTCCACAAACTGAGTGAACTCATTAACAGAAAGAAGTGCTGGGATCCCAAACTGCCTTTTGGTAATGTTCAAAAATATAGAGGTGCTTACCCGGGTGGAAGTGGAGGGGTTGTGGTTACTCTCTCCACAATATAGGCACAGGTTTTCACGTAACCTCCGGTGTCTCTCGGCAGGCGTGAGGGGAGCGCGGCCGAGTTGCATGGGTTCGGGGCTATTGGACCGTGGTGGATGAGAGAAGGGCGTGGAAGACTCGCAGGCCATGGCTGACTGTATAGGTCTGCAGTCCACCAGTAGTTCGCCAATGGATATGGACATCCGGATATATTGGTTTAGGTCCATTAAATCTCCTCTGCAGGCCAGTTTGGTCTGTAACTCCCAATTAAGACCCCTCTGGTAGACTGTAAGGAGAGCTGGTTCACTCAATCCACAGCCGGCAGCCATGGTACGGAACTCAAAGACATACTCAGTGGTGGAGCGATGGCCCGTCGCAGCTCACATAACAGTTCCCAGGTGTAATGACCTGAAACTGAATGGTCGAACACCTCCTTGAAGAGGGCGTGGAAACGTGATTCAGAGGACAGATCAGAATTTTGAGTGGCCCACAGGGCTGTGACCCAATCCAGAGCTTTGCCTGTGAGTAGGGAGATGACGAAGTCCACCCTGTCTTTGTCAGAGGTGAAGTCAGCGGGGTGATGGTCTATGTACAGGTTACACTGCATGAGAAATCCTTGACATTTCCCTGGGATGCCGTCATATTTATTAGTCATGGATATGGGGGGGGGGAGATGAACGAGAGGAGGCTGTGGCACCTGATATGGGTGAAGCATGAATGGACTGGCGAAGGAGGTCGCAGAGTTCAGCACTGCAGCACCGCTGAATCCATCTGTTGTTTTTGGTGAGTTATTCTGTAACGAACATGAGAGGAGACAGAGAGCTGGTTTCAAGCGCAGGGCGCAGCAGACCGCAAGAGGAGGCAGGTATCTGGGTCCAGGGGCAGGCAGAAGGTCATACACAGATGGTCCAAAAGGGCACAGTACAGGCAGGGAAGAGGCTAGTAACGTAGTCCGGGAGATGAGTTAATAGGTAGATAACAGGAAATCTGATAGGCTAAAGTACAAGCAGGGAACAGGCAAAAGGCATCGTTAGTGAGAGCACACTTCTCCAGTGTGCAAGTGGCCATTCGATGGTGAGCAATTACCCACTGAAGTCTGTTATGGTTTCTGGCAGTTTGTGCAGAAATTCTTTGCTTGAGCAAACCCATAATTTCATCAGCTGTCTGGGTGGCTGGTCTCAGATGATTCGCAGGTGAAGAAGCCGGATGTGGAGGTCCTGGGCTGCACGTGGTCTGCGGGTGTGAGGCTTGTTGGATGTACTGCCAAATTCTCTAAAATGTCATCGGAGGTGGTGTATGGTAGAGAAATTAACATTAAATTATCTGGCAACAGCTCTCGTGGACATTCCTGCAGTCAGCACGTCAATTGCACGCTCCCTCAAAACTTGAGACATCTGTGGCATTGTGTTGTGTAACAAAACTGCACATTTTAGAGAAATAAGCATATGGAAACATTCTGGGATCTTTTATTTCAGCTCATGAAACGTGTGACCATCACATTACATGTTGCGTTTATATATTTTTTCAGTGTATTTGCCTTCCTTGCTGTAACCCAAACCCTTGCAACACCATCAAAGTCGGCGCGCTGTTGACCTGACAATGTTGGCTGATGCAGATCGGACCTTCACTCAACTGAGTTCGGCCCTATCCTTGGTGCCAGCTGGGAAGTCTACCAAATACAATGCCACCAAAGAGTTTATATTCTACAAGCGCAGCTAACTACTTTCTGAGGTCAAGTGTTAAATATATGAAAAATACAATTCCACGGCTTTAGAATATAACCAGTTACACAAAAAATCCCAGCATGCAATGGTCCACTGGCTATAGTTTGCAATTAGCAAGCCCAGCCAAAGTCTAAATATACATGCCATTCCACATTTATTTGGGGTTGTGTTTGTGTTATAATGCTCAGATAATGCTCAATATATGATCATACCATTGTCACCAATCAACGCATAACACTCAAAATAAATCCAATTCAGATGCTGATCTGGTTGACAACACTAGCTAGCTAAATTGGCTAGCTAACCAAACCCATTACTATGGTTATCTAGCATGCGAGCTAGCACAAAATTATTATTTCCAACAATAATAGCCGAGTTTATTTGGGTTTCTCCCATTCTTCACTGCATATCCTCTCAAGCTCTGTCAGGTTGGATGGGGAGCGTCACAGCTATTTTCAAGTCACTCCAGAGATTTCAGATCGGGTTCAAGTCCGGGCTCTGGCTGGACCACTCAAGGACATTCAGAGACTTGTCCCGAAGCCACTCGTTTGTTGTCCTGTTGGAAGGTGAACTTTCGCCCCAGTCTGGGATCTTTGTCACTCTGAAGCAGGTTGTCATTAAGGATCTCTCTGTACTTTGCTCCGTTCATCTTTCCCTCGATCCTGACTAGTCTCCCCGTCCCTGCTGCTGACAAACATCCCCACAGCATGATGCTTCCACCCCCATGCTTCACCATAGGGATGGTATTGGCCAGGTGATGAGTGGTCCCTGGATTTCTCCAGATGTGACGCTTGGCATTCAGGACAAGAGTTCAATCTTGGTTTCATCAGACCAGAGAATCTTGTTTCTCATGGTCTGAGAGTCCTTTAGGGGCCTTTTGGCAAACTCCAAGCAGGCTTTTGAGTGCCTTTTACTGAGGAGTGGCTTCTGTCTGACCCCTCTACCATAAAGGCCTGATTGGTGGAGTGCTGCAGAGATGGTTGTCCTTCTCGATGCTTCTTCCATCTCTACAGAGGAACTCTGGAGCTCTGTCAGTGACCATCGGGGTGTTGGTCACTTCCCTGACCAAGGCACTTCTCATCCGAATGCTCAGTTTGGCCAGGCGGCCAGCTCTAGGAAGAGTCTTGGTGTTCCCAAACTTCTTCCATTTAAGAATGATGGAGGCCACTGTGTTCTTGGGGACCTTCAATGCTGCAGAAATGTTTTGGTACCCGTCCCCAGATTTTTCCCTCAACACAATCCTGTCTCGGAGCTCTACAGACAATTCCTTTGACCTCATGGCTTTGCTCTGATATGTACTGTCAACAGTGGGACGTTATATAGACAGGTGTGTGCATTTCCAAATCATGTCCAATCTATTGAATTTACCACAGGTGGACTCCAATCAAATTGTAGTAACACCTCAAGGATGATCAATGGAAACAGGATGCACCTGAGCTCAATTTCAAGTCTTATAGCAAAGGGTCTGAATACTTATGTAAATAAGGTATTTCTGTTTTTTATTTTGAATAGATTTACAAACATTTCTAAAAACCTGTTTTTGCTTTGTCATTATGGTGTATTGTGTGTAGATTGACGAGGAAAACATTTATTTAATCCATTTTAGAATAAAGCTGTAACACAACAAAATGTAGAAAAAGTGAAGGGGTGTGAATACTTTCTGAAAGCACTGTAGGTGTCGGGAGAGGGCGCATGTTCTGATAGGGAGGCATCTGATGAAAAACCAACTACACTCTGTATGGCAAGGCTTGTTTAATGTTTTATATTAAGACAAAATCACATTACATATGCAATCTCAGGCCTGACATACAATACTGAACTAAAATAACACAAAATTAAGTTGTAAAATCTTTCATTTTGGGGAACATGATCTCAAGCCACTGTAAAATACAATTTCAACAATGTATGTTTTTCACACAGAATATCAAAAAGAAAACTGCCATTTAATTATAATTGCAATGAAATAAATGTAAATATATTATAAAAAATACTTTTGCACGTCATCCCTCAGATAAGAAATGTACAAAATATTTCCAAAGAATTAATGTAAAATAAATTGCACTGCAATGTGGTACTGTTTTTAGTTTTAATTGTCATGCTGCTAATGAAAAGAAAAACAATAATGGAATTTGAAATCCGATGCCAATCATTCATTTGACAAAAGTGGTAAACCAACATAACAAAAAAAAATCTCCATAATATCAATATGCTATATTATGCTTTATTATATCCTATGCTATAATATTATATATTACATTGTGAACTGTGACGTGTTAGATATTGTAATGAAATGTAAGATCATGCTTTCTCATAAAGTGTTGCTCTACAGTAAATGGATGTCCTCTCATCATTTTGGTTTATAGAATATTAAAGTATATTGTGTTTCAGTTGCAACTTGACTATTAGCACACACAGTGATGAACAACCAATGTTTTGCTCCTCTTAATAACAATAAACCAAAATGTACCATTCTGAGATGTAGACAGGGATTTACATGTTGATTCAAAACAATAGCCTACATGACAAAATAGCAACACAAAAAATGTGAAGAAATGACCTAATAATAACAGCTTTGCTTATGTGTTCAGTGGTGCAATTTAAGGAATTTCATCATCCAATTCAGATTGCTGTGGGCATGTGGGACACTGACATTATTTGGAAGGATACATTCTGTTTGCAGATGCTGTTACAGCCTTCAACAGTAACAGCTAATAATTTTATGTTCATTTCAGAGGTTTTCACGACAGTCTCTCATGCTGTCTACATTCCCCTTAGCTCTCCTAATCCTCCAGTTCTTCTCTTCAGCACACACTGTGTTGTCTGTGTAATGCTACTCTGAATTAATCACAGCAATTCCCAAACCACATGATGTGAATATGAGAATCTTAACATGGGGAAAGGCTGACATAATCTTGTTGGCACTTGTAACATAAAAACATTTAATATTGTGGGTTATTCTGACTTACTGGGTGAAAATGAATCTTATGAATAAGGAAATAAAATGATTAGACATAAAACATACAGCCCCACTGTACTCAAATAAACAAATCAAATAACACCTATAGAACACAGGAGGTTGTCGGCACCTTAATAATTGGGGAGGACGGGCTCCTGGTAATGGCTCGAGCGGAATAATTGGAATCGTATCAAATACATCAAACACATGGTGCCATGTGTTTGGTGACATTCCATTCACTCTGTTTTTGGCCATTATCATGAGCCGTCCTCCCCTCAGCAACCTCCTGTGCTACAGAACTAGACACATTGATACCAACAAAGGCATAGAAGTTCAGGCATTAGTTAAGCGTGTGTATAGTGTATCACTGCCCATGGAGCTGAAGTTAAGCCACGTTCTGTCCTTTACCTTTTAGCATATAGCCACCATCATAAATACATCCCTATTGGCCATACAGTATTTATTTTGTTCAATATTCAGGGTACAGTCAGTGTACCCAGAAGGAAATAGTCCAAAACTGAAAGCAGAGTGGCTGAATCTTGAAGGCACATTGGATATTGTCATTACAATAAGTAATATGCTGCTTGTTTGTACAATAAACCTTTTCATGACAATATCATAGCACTTCCCTCTCAAAAGTCACAATGTTGCCAAACGTGAACCTGTCATATCATGCCAAAAAACAATTTTCCAAGAAGAGCCATCATCATATGTAGCAAGACCGGGGAAACAGATAAAGCATGCTGAATAATTTGGCCCCCCCAAAAAATTATCTGCAAGATAAAAGACACATTTGTGAGGAAATACCAGTGCTACTGTGTGGAATGGTGCAATGAAGGGATGCCATGGTTGTGTAGCATGCCATTGTATTCTACACATAATAAGGACTGCAGTGCAATCAAACAAATACATTACAATGCAATACAATCAAATGTCAGTGACATAAACCTTAATGTGTTTTTCAATATGTGCAGGGAGAGCATTTTGTCTCTAAGCAACTCACTTGGTACTCATTTGGCAGCAAAGGAACTAGAAGTGTACATTATGTGCTTGACCCATTAAATGCAGGCATAAACATCTCTACAATCAAAGCTAAAAACATTAGGACATCAACAGTAATGAAAAAAATAAATATAAAAAGTGATATTGTTTTTTAAATGTTTAATTCTCAGTCCAGGTGATGCTGTAGTTGTAATAATGGCTCTATGTGAATGACTGATATCATGTTGCCAAAACTCCTCCAACTCCTCACTCAATGTAAATACATTATAGACAAGCCAGCCAATGCACACATCTAGTCCATGGGGAAATCTTCCTATGCCCCATTTACACATTATTCATTCATCATCATCATCATCATCATCATCATCATCATCAAAGAAAGCCTTGTCCTCACACAGCGAAGTGTAAAGAGCAATGGGCACACCACTGACTAGTACCAAAATGTGAATGTCTGATTAAATGAACCATTCCTTCTTGCTCTCATCAATGGTTTCTGTGAAGGCTGGGTCATTGACAATGATGGCTGCATCGGCACAGTCCGCAGACTCCGCCCCTTTGGCCTCATTGGTGTGGTAGGAGCCCTTGTGACGGAACATATGGCGAATCAGGAACACCAGGGTGCAGAGGATGGTGAAGATGACCACAGCAATGATACCTACAAGTATAAAGGACATTATGAGGTACATGACAATGTGTTATTTTGAAAAATTGATTACTGGATTTGGCCCTTTTCTATTTATTTTCCTTTTTTATATATTGAATACTGCATTGTTGAGGTGATATGCAAGTAAGCATTTCACTGTACTGTTTGCACCTGCTGTATCCTGTGCACGTGAGAAATACACTTTGATAAGGGCTGTAAGTAAGCATTTCACGGTATTCGGTGCATGTGACAAATAAAATGTAATTTCATTTAATTTGACCTTTAAAAACCTCAACAACCCTGTATAGTAGGTGAGTTGATTACTGCCCCTATTCACCTCCAATAATTGCAGCGTTCCGATCAACTCCATCCCGGCTAACTCTTTCCTCGTTGAATGGGAATACAGCACCAGCTGAAAAAGGAAAAAAAAAACGGATCAACCACAAAATAACCAAACAATGCTAAAAAAAATGTAAATGCTATGACACATTTTTTACAGAGACAGGATATGTCAATTGTAAACTGGCACACTTTGGCATCCGATTATAAAAAAAAACAGGACAGGCGATAAATATAGCATGCAGTATATGCACAGTGTGAGTCATGGGGGGAAGTAGGCGTGGGCTGAGTTAAGAGGGGCAGTCTGCTCTTTTCATCTGACATCTCTGTGGGCACTCTAGTCCATTTGAGTGGATTCTGCAGAATATGTGCAAATCTCTCATCACATATCACCGCCCCCAAAATACACACACACACACACACACACACACACACACACACACACACACACACACACACACACACACACACACACACACACACACACACACACACACACACACACACACACACACAGTGGAGCAGGGATCACAGATACCGGGAACTGATCTGTTTGCCTTTGGAGCACTATGCAAGGCTCAGATCAAATGATACAAAGATTATTCCTCTTATTCTCATGTTTTTCATCCAAAGCTCTCTTAGTAAAAGTCAGAATATCAATAGTGTAACAATCTATAACTAGTCCCATTAGGCCTAGCTGTGGGACAATTGAAATTGTTTATATTAATCCTTACTAAAGCAGTACCACTAAAAAGATTCATCTGATTTATTGAAACCTCATATGCCTCCATAGGTTAAACATACAAATAGTCACTTAGAGTCCCTGAGGGATAACATTTCATACAGAGCAGAGCAGACATGAGATAGATATTGTGTTCCCAGTAATGGAGAGATTAAGAGAAGAGGGTGAGTGGCTGGGCAGCAATAGATCTCATGTGTCCGGAAAGCTCATTCCTTTGTGTCCAGAGAACACACCCAGGATCAATACACTGACCCAGTGATAACCATCCTGTAGACCTATCCACAGGAGCTAAACAGCACAGCACATGGGTTTAAATGGTTCAATAGCTGAAGAATAAAAGTACCACTATTAAATATCATGCCTTGAAGTTTTAATTAAATGTCAAATCTCTTTGGAGGACTGAGTGGACTGCTGGTGCTGCTAGTTGACCACCAACAATATATCTACTGTAAAGGACTACTTTTAAAATGCAGTATTCAAGATGATGGTATCGAGATGTAAATAAACACAACAATTCAATAGAATAGAATAAAATCCCATGATAGGAATAAATGGTTCCATTGGTGGGACAATTAAAGGGGATAGATAGAAACACAGTGATTTACTGTACCTGAGTCCAGGTGCCAGGGGTCATTGGCAGCAGCCATGGGTGAGATGGTGAGAGGAGACGCCCCGCAGTTGGACTCCACTAGAATGCCCTGGGTGGTCACTGGGGCGACGATGCCAGACCTCAGTGCTGCCTTCAGAGGGGCGATGTTGTTGAACTGAACTCTGGACAGACAGCCAACGAACCCTGGGGTGTTGTACTTCTCTATGAGGACTGGGTCAATCTGGCCAGTTTCTGATTAAAACAAATAAAAAATAAAAACCATCACAGTACTTCTAGATTAGATAGGAGTTCTTCTTGGAGCTGCTGACTGATGCTGCCTGACCACTTAATACTAGTCTACCACCACGATGCACTACTACTCAGCACAACACCGTAAGCCTCCCCAGTTTGATTTATGTTCACTTGAACCTAGTCTCTGGTTGGTGATACTGTAATCCCTGTCCCTAGCTTCCACCAGTCAGGCAACTACTGCAGATATGTTATACTCCAGGGAAAACAGAGTATCCAATTCTTTTGCAATATGTTATTCTCCAAGGCAGATAAAGAAGAGTAATTTCACGGTTACATGTAAGAAGGATGTTTTATATGCCCCCAAGTTGAAAAGACAAACACATCCTGTTTGGAACATTAGCCAATGCATTATCTCTACTTTTCAGAAAACACATTGCAATATCTACAGAACAAGTATTCACCATCTTAGGCTACAGTGACAATGTTTGTTAAAAACAACATAGGCCTACCTTGCATGAAAAGGAAATGACACAAAAATAGAAATATATCTGAAACAAAGAGTTGCAACAACAACACAAGGTCAAGGTTTACCATAAGGGTCCCCAACACCTACAGATTTACAGTGTAGTTACAGGTAGGTTGTTATTGAAAACACTATACCACCTCAAGTTTGTCAAATACAGAAGAGTATTACCTGGTTGCCCTGTTGTCCTCCCTGAATGAAGTGGCGCTAACTCTGAGTCTGCCCCCACGGCGCAGCCCCTCTATCCAGAGGAAAAGTCCTTGTCTTATATAGTGCTACCACTGCCCGCTGTATGCCTGTCTATGAGACATGCTTGTCTGTCTACCTGTATGTTCGTCTGTCTGCCAGGAACATTTAATTCTGTATCTGCCCTGCTGCCTTTCTGCCTGCTAGTAGTCTGTTTATCTTCTTGCCAATATGTCTATCAATCTCTCTGTCTGTCTTCCTGTGTGTATTACCTGTCTGTATGCCAACCTGTCTGTGTATCTGCCAGGGTGTCTATGTGCCTGAAGCCTTGGTTTGCCAGCGAGCTCTGAATGTGAATGCACCCTAAATGGTTCAGCCCAGCTCCTTTCCCTTCCTTCTCTTCTCTTCCTTACAGCCAGACCAGGCAGGGAAAACATGATGATGTCATGGATCAGTGAGCTAATACATTCACAAACGGAACGAGGCTCGGAGAAAACCTGGATGTGAGTAAAGGATTACAGGATGGGGATCAGGACCGGGCTTTTGTGCTCCCTCCCTCCCTGAGGATGATGTCAGAGATTGTTGTTAATTTATTAATCGAGTGCAGCAGCAAAGCACTCTGGGAAGTTGTAAGGCTTTACCAGCCAGGCACAATGGGGCATTCTACTGTTCTCAGAATAGGATCAGTGTACTGGTGTCTGACTCCTGCTAACACGGTGCTGCTCCCTCCCTTAGCGGAAATCAAACACGCCATGCCATGCGCACATCACTTTATTCTGTTTTCTATTCTACCTTCCTCTATACTGATGAGCTGTGTGCTGCAGTGGTGTGGTTCTTGATGGCCCTATGATCCACACTTTTTTACCCTGAGTTTATCTGAGTGGTGTGGGTGTACTATAGTAGGTGTACTATATCAGTTAGCAGTGACGATTTTAGCCTGTAAATCCTGGTGGAGCACACTCCATTTTTTTTAGATGCATGACAGCAAAGCCACTACACAACGCTAAACAATACATGAATTGCACTATAACAATGACAAATGGTGCCCACAAACTGTTAGGGCCTACATAAAGCTGTCCCTATACCTGGCTATCAGTGGAGCCTTATTTGGCAGCGGAACAGTTAACTCAGCCTCATTTACTGCCTTTTTATATGGCTGACTTGCTTAAACATGTGGTTTCTACTGACAATTGAGATGTACAAACTATGGCATAAGGGAACGATGAGCGGATAAGAGGAAATCCATCATTTTGATTAAGATATTAATGAGCGAGCTAAGACAGACGATATGACTATTCAGCACTTTTGAAATGTACAACGACATAATTCAGAACAATGAGACGTTCTTACAGTATTCTCCCTGTACACCAAGTCAAAAATGTAGGATAAATAAAGGGGGCATGTAAGCAGGCAATGAAAGCTCTTACAATATTTGATGATAACATTTCTCTAAAACAGGCCATAGGCTACATGTGTACCTCCAAGTCAGAACAGTTGGCTAAGGTATTATGGGGAAAGGGACCAAATTATTAGGGTGAGGTTACTAACAGCTTACTACAAAAATACAGTTAGTATTACTTTCTTAGCTACATATCTCCCTGGCATATTACATAATTTATGCAGAAGCATACAATACATTTTTGGTCTCTCCGTTGTTGTGCTGTGCTCACTTCAACAGGAGTCCTTCTTGTGGGCAAAATGTGTTATGAAACTTCTCTGGATTTCTGGTGCTTTCAAGACAACTGGGAACTGAAAAAAAAACATGGTTGAATCATGACGTCCGTGATTTTCAGGTCGGAGATCTCAAAAGAGTCCTAATTTCCAGACTTGGAATATTTTGTTGGATGACCTTTCAAAGCCGTTCAATTTTCCCAGTTGGAGCTCGTTTTATTCAAAGTTCCAAGATTTCACAGTTCGGAGTTTCCAGTTGTTTTGAATGCGGCAGAAGTCATGTTGGATTGTAAGCATGGCCAATTAATTCCCATGGTGTTACGTGTGAATGTTTATCCTTTTAAGCTTGGAAAAGAGACCCTTAAACCCAGACTTGGACCACACACCCTCTCCACCGAATAGCAGGCAGGGGAAGAAAAATAGTGATTGCTTTGCAACGCTTACAGTTAGCAACTGATTCCTTCCAAACCACTCATTGTTGAATTTGCGATCTCCAACTTGTTGTGTAATGTTTATGTCCAATGGCCAATGATCACAGATACGTTTTATCTATCATTTCTCTTCATATGACAAAGACTGAAAATTGTTTGCCAGTAGATTGGCGACATAATTCATGAAGATAACTGCTTGTCTGGCTTGCTAGCTAGGATTTTGAAAGTATGTTGTTGACATGATCAGTCCAATCAAAGCTACGGTAGATATAACGTGATTTGACATCATTTTATCTGTGGCCAATAACCTTGCGCCTTCTTGAATGGGCACTTCTAATGTAAATCTATGGCAGCACCCAAGGGGGGCTTGAACGTAGTGTCCCCATGAGTGACAGAACACTGAGCCAATCACGGCAGAACTAGAGAAGATTACCAACCCCTACGCTCTATATTTTCCGCTGGCTGCCCTTCCACCACAGAAAACACTGAGCTAGGCTGAAACACCTGCATTTTGGAGCTGCCTTACTCAAGATAGCAAAAAAGAGACAATGTTCTTATGCAGCTTTTTCTTTTTCTTTTTTTACATTGTTTTTAAACTGATATGTGACACGTATTTATACCAAAATAACATGCAAAACAGGCACTGCCCCACTTGCCCTGAATGATGGGTCACCACTGTCAGTCAGACAAAGACAAAGGAAAGGCCTAGACAAGGCCTATTGTAACATATATGGGCACTCGGATGGATGTACATGTCTTTGTATCAACAAAGCAAGATTTTTCTGTCAAGGCAACATCACCATTACCAGATATATTGATGCCCTCTTTCCATATATTAATACACCTGGACTAAACAAGATCAATCACTCAGTCATGGATGGGCAACAAAAAATCTGGTTTAGTGTTATTTCAGAAACACACAGAACCAGAGTCCTGATTTAATCACTCTTGGACAAATTCAAAGAGATCAATACAAGTAACTCTGACTTCCATGTAAATAATACATTGATTCCACGCATGATACACAGCATTCCTTATATTTACACTCCAGTAGGAATACATGGATTATATCTACACTTACCAAAGACTTTGCCCAGGAATATAGTTTTAACCAGGTTGAACTTGGTGTCAGAGCCAGCAGGCAGAGTGTAGCTGACTGGGGGGTAATGGTCCAACTGGAAAAGAACATCACGATATGGTCATCAATCATGTTATATTACAGTCAGTTATAAACCCAACAGCCGGCTTTTTTATTTTTGTTAATTACTACCACCTAGTGGTGTATTTTAAACAGCATATGCCTGGAAATCCTAACTGATGCCAGTGTATCATGCATTATCAAAATCCGATAAACAAACAGAAATAAACTGTGCTAAAAAGCATAATGCACTATAAACCACTTCCACAGGAAAGGTGGGTCTGGTGTGTTGCAAAAAGCCTAATGCAGTCTGAGAGGACACAGAACAAATATCTATTTTGGATTTACTGGTATCAGCAAATCCCTCTCACCGAGAAGGGTGTCCTCCCTTCCTGATAGCAGAGCACTAGTGTTCTACCTTTGAACTGCTTTATGAAAAGTGCTATATCTATAGTCTGTGTAGCTATCAAACTGAATCAAGGCTGTAACATAACAAAATGTGGAAAAAGTCAAGGGGTCTGAATACTTTCCGAATGCACTGTAGGAGAGGTGCATGCCAGCAGATGAGGAAATTTGGCCAGGATGGAATAAATTATATAGGAAAACCAAAAAAAAGAGCAAAAGTAAAGTAGGGGTGAAAAAAGCACTACACTCTTTGAAAAATACTTGCTATTTAGAACCTAAAAGGGTACTTTGGCTAGCCCCATAGGATAACCCTTTGAATAACCCCCTTTGGTGTCATGTTCTGACCATAGTTCTTTTGTGTTTTCTTTGTTTTAGTGTTGGTCAGGACGTGAGCTGAGTGGGCATTCTATGTTGTGTGTCTAGTTTTCCCGTTTCTATGTTTGGCCTGATATGGTTCTCAATCAGAGGCAGGTGTTAGTCATTGTCTCTGATTGGGAACCATATTTAGGTAGCCTGTTTTGTGTTGGGTTTTTATGGGTGGTTGTCTTCTGTCTTTGTGAGTCAGCACCAGACAGAACTGTTTTTTTTTCTTCACATTTGTTGTTTTGTATTTTGTAGTGGCAACGTTTATCGTCTTTATTAAACATGATGAACACTAACCACACTGCGCTTTGGTCCTCTCCTTCGTCCACAGAAGAAAGCCGTTACATTTGGTTCCAAGTAGAACCCTTTTGGGATCCGTGTTGGACCCTTAGCACCCCCAGGGGTACGCCAAATAAAAATGTGATTCATATTTTTAAAAGTCTAATTTAGTCTGAGAGTGGTCTCTCACTGAGAGTGGTCCCAACCTGGGACTCAAGTGGAGCATTAGAGTCCTACCTTTCAACTGCTTGATGAAAATGAAAATGTTTTTTTAGCTAAAACTACATCATTGTTAAGATTTTTACCTGCAGCCTAAAGTAGTCAGAGAGAAAATACATTTCAGGACATTGGCAAATCCCACTGTGTGATAGATCACCCTTTGTGGTAGTGGAACACTAGGGTCATCCTGGAGCTGCAGCTGAAAAGTGCTCCATAGATAGATAAAGCAACGTCCTCATTATTATCACCTGCAGCCGTATGTTCCTCTCCTGCCTGGAGATGTTGATGTGGTGGGGCTGCCCGTTGGCCATGTTGCGCTGGTCCAGGTCGATGGTGAACGGCTCCCTCAGGCCTCCCAGGCTGTAGCGGATCTGAAGTGTTCCTGACAGAGGGAGATGGAATGCCCAGTCAGTCCCAATGTGTCTTAATCATATTCATATAGTTGTACACCCATTATCTCACAGGCTTTGAAACATGGTTAGAGTATCAAACTCAAGTGGCAATTGTATTTTAAATTAAGCTCTACATTGCTAAAATACTAAATTGACCATTACTCTCTCTTTCTGCTGTTTCAGTTATTCATGCATCTGCCTAGAACCATGCCCAACTTGTGTGTTGCACTATTTAATTAGCTATTGAGCTAATTCCCTGTACATTCTGCGGTTCTGCCTTTCAAACCCTTTAAACGGATGGCCAGTATTGCTCTAACATTCTCTCAAGCATTTTAAACCCTTTGAGCAGTTGCCCTCTCACCATTGTGTCTGAGCACCACAGCCAGGTAGTCCTGGGTCCTGGAGCTGATGTAGACCAGGATGCTGGGGGTGTTGGAGGTGCTGAAGCTGAACACCAGCTCCTCCTGTGTAAGGTTGCCCTCCGTGGGCAGCAGGGGAGACAGGCTCTTCACATCCCTGATGGCTGGAAGGCCCCCCTCGGGAAGGAAGTCGTAACGAACGAGTGTTCCACTCTCGAAGTAGCCACCCACGTCTAATACACACATTAGACACAAGGCAGCAATACAAAATATCAGCAGACGTTTGAGAAATTGACAAGCGAATTGATATTAGCCTCCAAAAAGCAAAGGGTAAAGTTAGAGTTGTAACATTGTGAAGTTGAAATAAAACGAAAACATTTAGTTACCATTCTCTCAAATGGCTGTGACTATATTTTACCTTCAGTGCAGAATGGCCCGTCATATGCCGTCAAGGTGCAGTCGCATGAGTAACCGTTGTATTTCTCCATGCACTGGCCACCGTTTCTGCAGTGCTGCCCATAGCTGGTGCAGTGGCCAGAGCAGCCAGGCTTCACCCCCGGGGTGACCTTCGCCCTCTCCTCTAGGTCAAGGGTCACACCGTTCATCTTCAGGGCACGGATACATCCTAGGAAGCCCCTCTGGCCACCCGATGCACCTGAAGGATAACGTTTATGACAAAAAGTCTCATTAGACATTTTGGTTTACAACAACTTTGATACCAAGTACACTTCTGATAAAAAATTCTAAACTCAAGTTTTTTAAAAACTTGTTAGTTGTTGACTTGACATCCTAATAGCTTTTG
Source organism: Oncorhynchus keta (assembly GCF_023373465.1). NCBI lineage: Eukaryota > Metazoa > Chordata > Actinopteri > Salmoniformes > Salmonidae > Oncorhynchus > Oncorhynchus keta. The sequence continues at coordinate 27,472,479 of NC_068435.1, read as the reverse complement.
ACATTGTTTCTGTGTGTAAACTGTGTGGGCCTGTATAAGTCGGGTCCAAACACCATGAGCTGAGCACCAGTTGTCTTACAAACATAGACATATAAACCTGATCATCATTACCCTATGTGGTGGGAGGCAGGAAGGAAGGATGTCTTACCGACATAGAGTTGGCTGTAAAGCTCCAGGCGAGTGTGACCCTGTGGGGGTGCAGGGCGAACCTCCTTGAACTGCCCATCCAGCTGCAGCACAGCCTCCTTCACGTTGCGCTCAGCCACCACCCTGTGCCACTGGTCATCATTAAGAGGAGTGGATGACCTCACACTCAGCTCCACCAGACCGTTGCCCACATCAAAGGAAAAGGACACCACTGTGGCAGCTGGGCAGGAGAGGACAGAGCGGAAGGCATCAGATACGGTTTTGGGTGAGTCTGATAAACAGGCTTTAGATCTTCAGAAGTGGAAAGGTTTAGTCTCTGCCTTATGAGCCAGTGGGGACAAAGGGGATACGTACGCTTTGGGTGAGAAACAGCTGAATTATGAGGTGGAAATCTGTCAAGGAGGTCATTTATGAAGCAAAGATTAAGCTGGGGCCTATGAGAGACCTTGGTCTGAGAGACCTTGGTCTGAGAGACCTTGGTCTGTTTGGGAGTGGTTAAAAAGTTAACAAGCATTTTTAGGGAAACTGAGCTTCCACTTCAAGGTTATTATAGTTTTGTGTTTTTATATTCGATTTTATTTCTATTAGTTTTAAGATTTGTATTTGATTTTCAGTTTAGTTTCAGTAAGTTTTCAGATCTACTTGCTAGGTTTTATTTAGTTTAAGTTTTAGAAAAATTAATATTTCATGTTTACCAATTACCAATATGGAAAAAAACTATATTTCAATATATTTAATGTCACGTAAAATATATTACAAATACATATAGATACATTTGCATGTAATGCCTGACAATACTCCAGAAATGCATGGCTATGACATCTAGTCTACACAGGGTGGCCAAAGTGGTTCCTAATTTGACTTATTTTTTTTATTTTTGACCCCTTTTCCGTGATATCCAATTGGCAGTTACAGTCTTATCCCATCGCTGCAACTCCCCTACGGACTCAGGAGAGGCAAAGGTCAAGAGCCATGTGTCGTCCGAAACACGAAGCCAGCCACCCCAATGTTTCAGAGGAAACACCATCCAGTTGGCACCCAGAGTCAGCTTGCAGGCACATGGCCCACCACAAAACCATGTATTTCTGTTCTTGTTCCCAAGAAAGCTAAGGTAACTGAACTAAATGACTATCGCCCGTGGCACTCACTTCAGTCATCATGAAGTGCTTTGAGAGACTAGTCAAGGATCATATCACCTCCACCTTACCTGATACCCTAGATCAAACCAATCGGTCCACATATGATGCAATCGCCATCACACTGCACACTGACCTATCCCATCTGGGCAATAGAAATACCTATATAAGAATGCTGTTCATTGACTACAGCTCAGCATTCAACACCATAGTACCCTCCGAACTCATCATTAACCTTGAGATCCTGGGTCTCGACCCCACCCTGTGCAACTGGGTCCTGGACTTCCTGACGGGCCGCCCCAGGTGGTGAAGGTAGGAAACAACATCTCCACTCCGCTGATTCTCAACATTGGGGCCCCACAAGGGTGCGTGCTCAGCCCCCTCCTGCACTCCCTGTTCACCCATGACTGCGTGGCCATGCATGCCTCCAACTCAATCATCAAATTTGCAGACGACACTACAGTGGTAGGCTTGATTACCAACAATGACGAGAGAGCCTACAGGGAGGAGGTGAGGGCCCTCGGAGTGTGGTGTCAGGAAAATAACCTCTCACTCAATGTCAGCAAAACAAATGAGATGATCATGGACTTCAAGAAACAGCAAAGGGAGCACCCCCTTATCCACATTGACGGGACAGCAGTGGAGAAGCTGGAAAGATTTAAGTTCCTCTGTGTTCATATCACAGACAAACTGAAATGGTCCACGCACACAGACAGTGTGGTGAAGAAGGCGCAACAGTGCCTCATCAACCACAGGAGGCTGAAAAAATGTGGCTTGTCACCAAAAACACTCACTAGCTTTTACAGGTGCACAATTGAGAGCATCCTGTCGGGCTGTATCACCGCCTGGTACGGCAACTGCACCGCCCACAACCGCAGAGCTCTCCAGAGGGTGGTGCGATCTACACAACGCATCACCGGGGGCAAACTACCTGCCCTCCAGGACACCTACACTGCCTACACAGGCAGGCAAAAAACGAGGACAATAACCACCCGAGCCACTACCTTTTCACCCCGCTTCGATCCAGAAGGCGAGGTCAGTACAGATGCATCAAAGCTGGGACAGAGATTGAAAAACAGCTTCTATCTCAAGGCCATCAGATTTTTCAACAGCCACCACTTACACAGAAAGGTGGCTGCCTACCTACAGACCTGATATGATTGACCACTTTAATAAATGGAACACTTGTCACTTTAATAATGCCTCTTTAAGAATGTTTACATATCTCGCATTACTCATTTCATACAGCTGAAGTCAGAAGTTTACATACACCTTAGCCAAATACATTTAAACTCAGTTTTTCACAATTCCTGACATTTAATCCTTGTAAAAATGCCCTGTCTTAGGTCAGTTAGGATCACCACTTTATTTTAAGAATGTGAAATGTCAGAATAATAGTAGAGAGAATGATTTATTTCAGCATTTATTTCTTTCATCACATTCCCAGTGGGTCAGAAATTTACATACAGTCAATTGCTATTTGGTAACATTGCCTTTAAATGGTTTAACTTTGTTCAAACGTTTTGGGTAGCCTTCCACAAGCTTCCCATAATAAGTAAGAATTTTGGCCCATTCCTCCTGACAGAGCTGGTGTAACTGAGTCAGGTTCGTAGGCCTCCCTGCTCGCACACGCTTTTTCAGTTCTGCCCACAAATTTTCGATGGGATTGAGGTCAGGGCTTTGTGATGGCCACTCCAATACATTGACTTTGTTGTCCTTAAGCCATTTTGCCACAACTTTGGAAGTATGCTTGGGTTCAATGTCCATTTGGAAGATCCATTTGCGACCAAGCTTTAACTTCCTGACTGATGTCTTGAGATTTTGCTTCAATATATCCACATAATTCTCCTCCTCATGATGCCACCTAGTTTGTGAAGTGCACCAGTCCCTCCTGCAGCAAAGCACCCCGACAACATGATGCTGCCACACACGTGCTTCACGGTTGGGATGCTGTTCTTCGGCTTGCAAGCCTCCCCTTTTACTCCAAACACAACGATGGTCATTATGGCCAAACAGTTTCATCAGACCAGAGGACATTTCTCCAAAAGTTCGATCTTTGTACCCATGTACAGTTGCAAACCGTAGTCTGGAGTTTTTATGGTGGTTTTGGAGCGGTGGCTTCTTCCTTGCTGAGCAGCCTTTCAAGTTGTCGATGTAAGAGTCATTTTACTGTGGATATAGATACTTTTGTAACTGTGTCCTCCAGCATCTTCACAAGGTCCTTTGCTGTTGTTCTGGGATTGATTTACACTTCTTTGCACCAAAGTACGTTCATCTCTAGGAGACAGACTGCGTCTTCTTCCTGAGCGGTATGACGGCATCGTGGTCCCATGGTGTTTATACTTGCGTACAATTATTTTTTCACCTGTCCTCATTATTGTCTCCAGCCCCTCCAGGTGTCGCTTGTTTTCCCCAGTGTATTTATCCCTGTGTTTCCTGTCTCTCTGTGCCAGTTCGTCTTGTATGTTTCCAAGTCTACCAGCGGGTTTTCCCGTTCTCCTTCTGTTTGCATTAATCTTTTTCCTAGTCCTCCCTGTTTTGAACCTCGCCTGTTTCTCGACTTTGTACCCGCCTGCCTGACCATTCTGCCTGCCTTGAACACGAGCTTGTCTGCCACTCAGTACCTCCTGGACTCTGATCTGGTTTTGACCTTTTTGCCTGTCTACGACCATTCTCTTGCCTACCCCTTTGGATTAATAAACATTGTAAGACTCCAACCATCTGCCTCCTGTGTCTGCATCTGGGTCTCGCCTTGTGCCTTGATAGTACGAACTGGCCATGACAGACCTAGCAGACTTGGACCAGCTCTGCCACGCTGTCTCCCTGCAGGGAGTCACCATTAGGAGACATGAGGAGTTGGTACAGGTCCTTTTGGCAGGGCTCATTTCCTTGATGGAATGCCATGACCATGGGTTAAAGGCTATTATGAAGCAAATCAGGTAGTTAGCCCAGAGGCTGCCTGCCATCTCTGAAAAACCTCAGTCACACGGTAATTTTTCCCCTATCTGTGGTGAGATTGTACAGCCTATCCCGGCTCCCCGAGAACCCCGCTTACCACCTCCAGAGCGAAATTCGGGGAATCATTTCTCAGTGCTTGCTTGTTTTTGAGCTACAGCCATCTCTGTTTCCTTCAGACAGATGGCGTATATTATTACGCTAATGTCGGGAAGGGGGCTCTCCTGGGCTTCGTGGCAGAAGTGAGAAAGGTATTTGAATCTCTGGTTTCCGGGAGAAAGGCGGCCAGTAAACTGCTCGTCTTATGTCAAAACTCCCGTAGTGTGGCAGACTATGCAGTGGACTTTTGCACATTGGCCGCTGAGAGTGCCTGGAATCCGGAGTCTCTTTTCGATACTCTTCTGCACGGATTATCTGAGGAGGTTAAGGATGAGCTAGCTTCTAGGGAACTGCCTGTGGACCTCGACTCCCTTATCGCCTTTACCTAAGGGAACACAAGAGTGAGAGGAGGTCTGGTCTCGGGCACACTCATGCACCCGATATGGCGCGTTCACCTATGGAATCCGGAAGTTTCCGAAGGCAGCTCTTTCGGGAGGAGGTCCATCCGGACCCCTCGCATCAATTTGTGGTGGAAGTGGATGCTTTGGATGTTGGAGTGGGGGCCATCCTGTCCCAGCGATCTGCCCAGGACCAGAAGCTTCATCCATGTGCCTTCCTGTCCCATCGTCTCAATCCTGCTGAAAGGAACTACAATGTTGGCAACCGAGAACTCCTGGCTGTGAAGATGGCATTAGAAGAGTGGAGGCACTGGCTGGAAGGAGCAGAACAGCCATTCTTGGTCTGGACCGACCATACAAACCTGGAAAATCTCCGTACAACCAAGCGCCTCACCTCCAGGCAGGCCCGGTGGGCCTTCCTGTTCAACAGATTTAACTTCACCATCTCCTACCGCCCAGGGTCAAAGAATGTGAAGCTTGACGCCCTCTTCCGCCTATACAGTTCCTCTGCCACACCCTCGACCTCTGTAAACATTCTCCCTACCTTATGCCTTGTCGCCACTGTGGATTGGGGTATTGAGAATCTGGTCTGTGAGGCACAACACTCCCAGCCTGGACGTGAAGGAGACCCGGCTAACCGGCCGGTTAGCTGTTTGTCTCTAATCCAGTCCGGTCCCGGGTCCTGGAATGAGCTCATTCCTCCAGGCTGTCCTGTCATCCAGGGTCCGGTTGTACACTATCCTTCCTTTGACAACATTTCTGGTGGCCCACAATGGTCCCTGACGTCTCTTCCTTCGTCACCGCATGCACTGTGTGTGCTCAAAACAAGACTCCACGGCAAGCTCATTCTGGCCTCCTGCAGCCACTACCGGTTTCTCAACCTTCCCTGGTCTTATATCTCTGGACTTTGTCACTGGGCCCCCTCCGTCTGATGGCAACACTGTCATTCTGACGGTAGTCGACCAGTTCTCCAAGGCTGCCCATTTCATTCCTCTCCCCAAACTACCTTCTGCCAAGCAGACAGCCCAGCTTATTGTGCAGCATGTCTTCCAGATCCATGGACTCCCGGTAGACATGGTCTCCAATTGGGGTTCTCGTCTCAGTTCTGGAAGGCATTCTGCACCCTTATAGGGTCGTTGGCCAGCCTGTCATCCGGATTCCATCCCCAAACTAACGGTCAGTCGGAGCGAGCAAACCAAGACCCGGAGACCACCTTAACCTCTTCAACCTACGGGGGCGCTATGTCATTATTGGATTAAAAAACGTGCCCGTTTTAAGCGCAATATTTTGTCATGAAAATATGCTCGACTATGCATATAATTGGCAGCTTTGGAAAGAAAACACTCTGACGTTTTCAAAACTGCAAAGATATTATCTGTGAGTGCCACAGAACTCATGCTACAGGCGAAACCAAGATGAAACCTCAAACAGGAAATTAGCAGAATTTTTGAGGCTCTGTTTCCCATCGTCTCCTTATATGGCTGTGAATGTGCCATGAATGAACCTAAGCTCTCTGCCGTTCGTCAAAGATGTCTGCAGCATTGTGACGTATTTGTAGGCATATCATTGGAAGATTGACCATAAGAGACTACATTTACCAGGGGTCCGCCCGGTGTCCTGTGTCGAAATTATTGCGTAATCTCTAGGTCCATGCGCGTTACATTTCTTCAGAAGAGAAACTAAACTGCCACGATGGATTTATCGTCGATAGATATGTGAAAAACACCTTGAGGATTGATTCTAAACATCGGTTTGCCATGTTTCTGTCGATATTATGGAGTTAATTTGGAAAAAAGTTAGCGTTTTAATGACTTAATTTTCATTTTTTTTCTTACCCAAACGTGATGGAGAAAACGGAGCGATTTGTCAACACAAATAATCTTTTTGTAAAAACGGAACATTTGCAATCTAACTGAGAGTCTCCTCATTGAAAACATCTGAAGTTCTTCAAAGGTAAATTATTTTATTTGAATGTTTTTCTGGTTTTTGTGAAAATGTTGCTTGCTGAATGTCAGGCATAATCCTATGCTAGGCTATCAGTAGTGTTACACAAATGCTTGTTTTGCAATGGTTGAGAAGCATATTTTTGAAAATCTGAGATGACAGTGTTGTTAACAAAAGGCTAAGCTTGAGAGCAAATAGATTTATTTCATTTAATTTGCGATTTTCATGAATAGTTAACGTTGCGTTATGCTAATGAGCTTGCGGATAGATTTACACAATCCTGGATACAGGTTTCTTTCGTAACTAAACGTGACGCAGAAAACGGAGCGATTTGTCCTAAACAAATAATATTTTTGTAAAAACTGAACATTTGCTATCTAACTGAGAGTCTCATTGAAAACATCTGAAGTTCTTCAAAGGTAAATTATTTTATTTGAATGTTTTTCTGGTTTTTGTGAAAATGTTGCTTGCTGAATGTCAGGCATAATCCTATGCTAGGCTATCAATAGTGTTACACAAATGCTTGTTTTGCAATGGTTGAGAAGCATATTTTTGAAAATCTGAGATGACAGTGTTGTTAACAAAAGGCTAAGCTTGAGAGCAAATAGATTTATTTCATTTCATTTGCGATTTTCATGAATAGTTAATGTTGCGTTATGCTAATGAGCTTGCGGATAGATTTACACAATCCTGGATACAGGTTTCTTTCGTAGCTAAACGTGACGCGGAAAACGGAGCGATTTGTCCTAAACAAATAATATTTTTGTAAAAACTGAACATTTGCTATCTAACTGAAAGTCTCATTGAAAACATCTGAAGTTCTTCAAAGGTAAATTATTTTATTTGAATGTTTTTCTGTTTTTGTGAAAATGTTGCCAGCTGAATGCTAACGCTAAATTCTACGCGAAATGCTACGCTAGCTATCAATACTGTTACAAAAATGCTTGTTTTGCTATGGTTGAGAAGCATATTTTGAAAATCTGAGATGACAGTGTTATTAACAAAAATCTAAGCTTGAGAGCAAGCATATTGATTTCATTTAATTTGCGATTTTCATGAATAGTTAACGTTGCGTTATGGTAATGAGCTTGAGGCTGTATTCACGATCCCGGATCCGGGATGGCTCGTCGCAACAGGTTAACGTGCCTGGTCTCAACCAACCCCACTACCTGGAGCTGTCAACTAGTCTGGGTGGAGTAGGCCCAGAACACTCTTCCTAGTTCTGCCATGGGACTCTCCCCTTTCGAGTGCTCCATGGGGTATCAGCCTCCACTCTTCCGTGAACAAGAGCAGGAGGTCAGCGTACCCTCGGCCCAGATGTTTGTCCCCCGCTGTTGACGTACCTGGAAGAGCCAGGGCGGCTATTCTCAAGACCAACTCCAGGTGTCGTTGATGAGCGGACCGTCGTCGGACTCCAGCTCCCCACTATCGCATTGGGCAGAGGGTATGGCTGTCCACACAGCCCCCTGCCCCTTCGGATAGAGTCCCACAAACTGTCCCCTTGTTTCATTGGTCCTTTTCCCATCTCCAGAGTCATAAGTTCCACTGCTGATTTAAGTCAAAACTGTAACTTGGCCACTCAGGAGCATTCTCTGTCTTCTTGGTAAGCAACTCCAGTGTAGATTTGGCTTTGTTTCAAAATCAAATCAAATCAAATCTATTTGTCACATACACATGGTTAGCAGATGTTAATGCAAGTGTAGCGAAATGCTTGTGCTTCTAGTTCCGACCATGCAGTAATATCAAACAAGTAATATAACCTAATAATTTCACAAAAACTACCTTATACACACAAGAGTAAAGGAATGAATACGAATATGTACATAACAATATATAAATGAGTGATGGTCTAACGGCATAGGCAAGATGCAGTCGATGGTATAGAGTACAGTATATACATAAGAGATAAGTAATGTAGGTATGAAAACATTATATGAAGTGGCATTGTTTAAAGTGGCTAGTGATACATTATATCAAGATGGCAAGATGCAGTAGATGGTATATCGTACAGTATATACATGTGAGATGAGTAATGTAGGGTATGAGAACATTAAATAAAGTGGCATTGTTTAAAGTGGCTAGCGATACATTTAATTACATCCAGATGGTAAGATGCAGTAGATGGTATAGCATACAGTATATACATATGATATGAGTAATGTAGGGTAAGTAAACGTTATATAATATAAAGTGGCTAGTGATAAATTGATTACATAAATTTTTCCATTATCAAAGTGGCTGGAGTTGAGTCAGTATGTTGGCAGCAGCCACTCAATGTTAGTGATGGCTGTTTATCAGTCTGATGGCCTTGAGATAGAAGCTGTTTTTCAGTCTCTCGGTCCCCGCTTTGATGCACCTGTACTGGCCTCACCTTCTGGATGATAGCGGGGTGAACAGGCAGTGGCTGGGGTGGTTGTTGTCCTTGATTATATTTTTTGGCCTTCCTGTGACATCGGGTGGTGTAGGTGTCCTGGAGGGCAGGTAGTTTGCACCCAGTGATGTGTTGTGCAGACCTCACTACCCTCTGGAGAGCCTTCCGGTTATGGGCGGAGCAGCTGCCGTACCAGGCGGTGATACCAGGATGCTCTCGATTGTGCATCTGTAAAAGTTTGTGAGTGTTTTTGGTGACAAGCCAAATTTCTTCAGCCTCCTGAGGTTGAAGAGGCGCTGCTGCGCCTTCTTCACCACGTTGTCTATGTGGGTGAACCATTTCAGTTTGTTCGTGATGTGTATGCCGAGGAACTTAAAACTCTCCACCCTCTCCACTACTGTCCCGTCAATGTGGCAAAAGGTCGCAAAGTTCAAGGGGGCCGAATACTTTCGCAAGGCACTGTATGTGGCAGGGTCTACAGTCAATCACTGACTACAAAAGAAAAACCAGCCCCATCGCGGATCACGATGCCTTGCTCCTAGACAGGCTAAACAACTTTTTTGCTCGCTTTGAGGACAGTACAGTGCCAATGACACGGCCTTTTGCCACATTTCAGGCTTCAAACAAAGATATAAAACGGTATTTTTTTGTGAAGAATCAACAACAAGTGGGACACAATCATGAAGTGGAACGACATTTATTGGATATTTCAAACTTTTTTAACAAATCAAAAACTGAAAATTGGGCGTGCAAAATTATTCAGCCCCCTTAAGTTAATACTTTGTAGCGTCACCTTTTGCTGCGATTACAGCTGTAAGTCGCTTGGGGTATGTCTCTATCAGTTTTGCACATCGAGAGACTGACATTTTTTCCCATTCCTCCTTGCAAAACAGCTGCCACCACCATGTTTGACAGTGGGGATGGTGTGTTCAGGGTGATGAGCTGTGTTGCTTTTACGCCAAACATAACGTTTTGCATTGTTGCAAAAAGTTCAATTTTGTTTTCATCTGACCAGAGCACCTTCTTCCACATGTTTGGTGTGTCTCCCAGGTGGCTTGTGGCAAACTTTAAACAACACTTTTTATGGATATCTTTAAGAAATGGCTTTATTCTTGCCACTCTTCAATAAAGGCCAGATTTGCGCAATATACGACTGATTGTTGTCCTATGGACAGAGTCTCCCACCTCAGCTGTAGATCTCTGCAGTTCATCCAGAGTGATCATGGGCCTCTTGGCTGCATCTCTGATCAGTCTTCTCCTTGTATGAGCTGAAAGTTTAGAGGGACGGACAGGTCTTGGTAGATTTGCAATGGTCTGATACTCCTTCCATTTCAATATTATCGCTTGCACAGTGCTCCTTGGGATGTTTAAAGCTTGGGAAATCTTTTTGTATCCAAATCCGGCTTTAAACTTCTTCACAACAGTATCTCGGACCTGTCTGGTGTGTTCCTTGTTCTTCATGATGCTCTCTGCGCTTTTAACGGACCTCTGAGACTATCACAGTGCAAGTGCATTTATACGGAGACTTGATTACACACAGGTGGATTGTATTTATCATCATTAGTCATTTAGGTCAACATTGGATCATTCAGAGATCCTAACTGAACTTCTGGAGAGAGTTTGCTGCACTGAAAGTAAAGGGGCTGAATAATTTTGCACGCCCAATTTTTCAGTTTTTGATTTGTTAAAAAAGTTTGAAATATCCAATAAATGTCGTTCCACTTCATGATTGTGTCCCACTTGTTGTTGATTCTTCACAAAAAAATACAGTTTTATATCTTTATGTTTGAAGCCTGAAATGTGGCAAAAGGTCGCAAAGTTCAAGGGGGCCGAAATACTTTCGCAAGGCACTGTACCTCTCGTGTCTGAGCCATTGAATTGCGACTCCACTTTGTCTCTGTACTGACGCTTAGCTTGTTTGATTGTCTTGCGGAGGGAATAGCTACACTGTTTGTATTCGGTCATGTTTCCAGTCACCTTGCCCTGATTTAAAGTAGTGGTTTGCGCTTTCAGTTTTGCGCGAATTCTGCCATCAATCCACGGTTTCTGGTTGGGGAATGTTTTAATAGACACTGTGGGTACAACATCACCGATGCACTTGTTAATAAACTCGCACACCGAATCAGCGTATTCGTCAATTTTGTTGTTTGCCGCAATGCGGAACATATCCAAGTCCACGTGATCGAAGTAATCTTGAAGCGTGGAATCCGATTGGTCAGACCATCGTTGAACAGACCTAAGCACGGGAGCTTCCCGTTTTAATTTCTGTCTATAGGCAGGGAGCAACAAATTGGAGTCGTGGTCAGCTTTTCCGAAGGGAGGGCGGGGGAGGTCCTTAAATGCGTCACGGAAGTTCGAATAACAGTGGTCTAGGGTTTTGCCAGCCCTGGTAGCACAATCGATATGCTGCTAGAATTTGGGGAGCCTTGTTTTCAGATTAGCCATGTTAAAATCGCCGGCTACAATAAATGCAGCCTCAGGATATGTGGTTTCCAGTTTACATAGACTGGACATTGGCGAGTAGTATGCTTGGGAGCGGTGCGCAACGTGCCTGTCTAAGGAGCCTGACCAGAACACGCTCCGTCTGCCCCTTCTTCTACGGCGTCGTTGTTTTGGGTCACCGGCTTGGATCTGATCCATTGTCCTGGGTGGTAGGCCAAACAGAGGATCCGCTTTGGGAAAGTCGTATTCCTGGTCGTAATGTTGGTGAGTTGATGTTGCTCTTATATCCAATAGTTCCTCCCTACTGTATGTAATACAACCTAAGATTACCTGGGGTAACAATGTAAAATATCCTGCATAGTTTCCTGGGAACGCGAAGCGAGGCGGCCATCTCTGTTATTGTCCTGAACTTCTCTCTTACACGGAACCCAAACCGACTGTGTGCGTACGCCATCGTGCATACATTTATTTTGTCCCCCTACACCAAATGCGATCATGACACGCAGGTTAAAATATCAAAACAAACTCTGAACCAATGACATTAATTTGGGGACAGGTCGAAAAGCATTAAACATTTATGACAATTTAGCTAGTTAGCTTGCACTTGCTAGCTAATTTGTCCTATTTAGCTAGCTTGCTGTTGCTGGGATATAAACATTAGGTTGTTATTTTTTTACCTGAAATGCACAAGGTCCTCTACTCCGACAATTAATCCACACATAAAACGGCCAACCGAATCGTTTCTAGTCATCGCTCCTCCTTCCAGGCTTTTTCATCTTTGAAATTATATTGTGATTGGCATTTAAACATTCATAGTATTACCACGACAACTGGCAACACAGTTCGTCTTTCAATCACCCACGTGTGTATAACCAATTAGGAGATGGCATGTGGGTACCTGCTTCTATAAACCAATGGGGAGATGGGAGAGGCAGGACTTGCAGCGCGATCTGCATCAGAAATAGAAAGGACTTCTATTTTATCCCTTGGCAACGCAGACGCTCGTTGACACGCGCAAGCAATGTGTGTGCAATAATTGAATAACATAGATTTCTAAATGTATTTTGCAAAGCGAGTGATGTAGTCAGGGTATTAGTGTCTGGTGTAAAGCAGACTGAAGCAGGTTTTCCTCTAGGATTTTGCCTGTGCTTAGTTCCATCCCATTTATTTTCACTGTCATTTAGGTCATTATTTAGTCACTACAATGTGGTTGATCCATCCTCAGTTTTCTTCCATCACAGCCATTGAACTCTGTAGCTGTTTTAAAATCCACAATGGCCTCATGGTGACATTACTAAGCAGTTTCCCTCCTGTCCTGCAGCTCAGTTCAGAAGGATGACTGCATCTTTGATGTGTCTGGGTGTTTTAATACATCATCCACAACACAATTATTAACTTGACCATGGTTAAAGATATATTCACTGTCTCATTTGTTATTGTTACCCATCTACCAATCACTGCCCTTCTTTGAGGCTTTCAAAAAGCTCCCTGGTCTTTATTGAATCTGTGCTTGAAATTCAATACTTGACTCGGGGACCGTATTACAGATGTATGTATGGGAGACAGAGGAAAGGTGGTCAATCAAAAATCATGTCAACCCCTATTATTTGACACAGAGTGAGTGATTTCTTAAGCCAAATTTGACTTCTGAACTAATTTAGGCTTGCCTAAACAAAGGGGGTGAATAGTTATGCGATGACTATATTTTATACTGAACAAAAATATAAACGCAACATGTAAAGTGTTGGTCCCATGTTTCATGAGCTGAAATAAAATATACATTTTCCATAATAATAAAACACTTTTTCCTCTTACATTTGTGTGCACACATTTGTTTACAACCCTGTTAGTGAACATTTCTCCTTTGCCAAGATAATCCATCCACCTGACAGGTGTGGCATATCAAGAAGCTGATTATACAGCATGATCATTACACAGGTGCACCTTGTACTGGGGACAGTTTTGTCACACAACACAATACCACACTGCCCTAGCAAGCAAAAAGTCAATAACTGTGGTCCTTCTGTAGCACAGTTGGTAGAGCATGGCGCTTGTAACGCCAGGGTAGTGGGTTCGATTCCCGGGACCACCCATATGTAGAATGTATGCACACATGACTGTAAGTCGCTTTGGATAAAAGTGTCTGCTAAATGGCATATATTTAACTGCTCATAGCATGGAACTGAGAAAAATTGCTTTTATTTACCTTGGTTTCACAGTTACATTATGCAGTTACTGCTAACATGACCCCAAAATGCAATAGAGGCAGGATACTTGTCCACATGATTAAACAAGTATTTAAGGTTACTAACCACCGGTCCTGGGATTCATCATTACGCACACCTAGCACTCATCATTACGCGTACCTGTGAGTCATTATGCACACCTGGACTCCATTAATTCATAATTTCCTCCCCTTTATATGTCACTCTCCAGTTGGTATTGTTTTTGTGTATCGGCGGTCTGCCTTATGTTAGTGTCATGTTCTGTTTCATGTTGGTGCGTTGTGTTTCGTGTTTATTTCGTGTTTATGCTGTAATTTTATCTAAACCATCAGGTGTACGCCGATCCCAGTTAAGTAACTCATGCAAAGAGTTAAAGCGCAATAATGCGTTTTATCTCCAGTACTCTGCCATGACTTTCAGTTATGTAGCTGCTCTACTGATAATCTCAGTGCGTCCTTGCTGGGATGACACAATCAGTCTACTACCGGAGAATATCAACACCAAACACATTGGTTCACTGTTCCACGGGAGAGGACAGTACACAGCATACCATAATGTTCTGAATAATGACCAAGTCTACCTCGCTCCTTATTCTACTGAACCGCTTAGGCGTAACAAACACAAGTCCAACATTTATCGGAAACTGTTAAACTACCTGTTCACTACCCTACTGCTCTCCGGGGATGTACAACTCAATCCTGGGCCCAATATCACCGAGCCAGTGATACGCACCGGAGTGGAGAGCGGTGGAAGGCCTCGTCCACTGGTCGTCGCCGCTGTGGAGGTGGGTGAGTGTTATGGTCCTATGGTTTCTCTCGACTCACCCGGCTCCAGGATAGATTTTGACTCTTCAAACATACCAGAGTCGCTATATGCGATCCCTGACTCTGCTTCTGGTACGCAAGCTATTTTAATTAGTTCCCCGCATCCAGTGCAGGCGGGAGGGATTTTTTAATTGCGCTACCGAACTGCCCCTAATCAAAACTAAACAAAACGGCCTAAACCCAGCCGTCAGAAAACATCGAAATTTTAACTTTTTTCAATGTGTCAATCACTCTCGAGTCATCTGGGACCCACGAGCTAAGCCCAAGGGACTACTAGGGGGGCACTTGAACATTCGTAGTGTCATTCCAAAAAGTGATCAAATTCAACATCTACTCACAGACTCCAACCTTGACTTTCTCTGCCTCTCAGAGACATGGCTCCATAAACACTCTCCATATGCTGCTTTGATTGAATGTTTTCAGGAGAGACAGGATTGAAGGAAGAGGAGGGGTGTGATGATTTACATTAAAGAACATATCCGATGTAAACAAATTGAGTGGTCATGTGATAATGAACTAGAATGTATCGGCCTGAACGTTACACTGTCTCCCCAAATGTCTTTTACCCTCATTGGAATGTATAGGCCACCTTCCACCAAAAGTGTGTTTTTTGATCAGTTTAATACCATGATTAGGGAATGTGATTTTGGGAAAGAGGTCATCTTAATGGGAGATTGTACCATTAATTATGAAGACAAGTGTTGTAGGAAAACCCTCAAACGGATCACTAATACCTTTGACCTTACACAGCTAGTTAAAGGGCCAACCAGGGTGACTTGTTGCTCTAAAACACAGATTGATTTGGTGTTCAGTAATAAACCAGAGAGAGTGACTAAATCATTCAATATGGTTACTGGGCTGTCTGATCATAATCTGACACTTATAGCCAGAAAGCTGTCTAAGAGCAGGTTTAACCTCTCTACTGTTAGAAAGCCGGATCAACTCAGAATACCTAAGAGTGAATTAAACTATTTTGAAAAAGCAATTAAGGGAATAAACTGGAATGATCTCTTGTCCTATACAGATGTGGAAGCTGATAGTCAGGTTTTTCTATCCACAATCCAGACTACAATAAATGGCTTCCTAAAGAAAATCAAATCCAAACCTGGCCAAAAGAGCACTCTTCCTTGGCTAAATGGAGAAATCTGGAAATTGATGAAAGAACGAGATTATGCTCTAAAAACAGCCCTAAAATCTAAATTAGAGCATGACAGATGTAGGTTTACCATGCTGAGAAATAAGGTGATAAAAGAAATCAGACAGGCCAAGGCAAACTTTTTTATTAACATAATTGGTGAAGCAAAGGGAAATTCTAAATTGATATGGGAGAATCTAAAAAAGTTAACAGGGAAAGACCATAGTAACACTGCAAAAAGACTAGAAATCATGGTGAATAACAATCTAACACAGGATGCAGTTGAAATAGCAACAGCCTTCAATTCCTACTTTATTGACTCTGTCAGGTTACTGACACAGAACCCCTCCACTGATTTCTTGGGCTCAGTGCTAGTGAATGACACTCAACCTGTCTTCATCATAAGGGAGGTTTCTGAGTCAAAGGTGAACAAGGTGATTAGCTCACTAAAGAACTCTAAAGCCAAAGATGTGTTTGGGATGGACTCTACTTTTCTTAAAAACTACAAAGAGTCACTCATTGGCCCCATTACTAAGGTCACCAACACATCTATTGGTCTCGGTGTGTTTCAAGGGTATGGAAGTCGGCCATAATAACGGCCATCTTTAAATCAGGCGACCCTGCTGATGTGAGTAACTACAGGCCCATTAGTATACTACCTGTGGTGTCAAGGTTGTTGAAAAGTGTGTAGCAGAACAACTGATTGCCCACCTCAACAACAGCCCCTTCACATTACACTCCATGCAGTTTGGCTTCAGAGCGAAACACTCCACAGAAACGGCCAACTGCTTTCTTCTGGAAAATGTGAAGTCCAAGATGGACAAAGGGGTGCTGTTGGGGCTGTGTTTCTGGACCTAAGGAAGGCTTTTGATACTGTTAACCATGAGATTCTCATCACAAAATTGTCCAAGTTCAACTTTTCCCCTGATGCCTTGAGATGGATGAAATCATACCTTGAAGGCAGAACTCAGTGTGTCAGAGTGAGCAATGAGCTGTCGCCCACTCGTAGCTATGATGTGGGAGTGCCCCAAGGGTCAATACTGGGGCCCCTCCTGTTCAGCCTGTACATTAATGATCTGCCTTCTGTATGTACTGGGTCTGAAGTTCAAATGTATGCAGATGATACAGTGATATATGTGCATGCAAAGAGCAAACAACAAGCTGCACAAGAACTCACTACTGTAATGGTCCAGGTTACAAAGTGGCTCTGTGACTCGTGTTTGCATCTCAATGTGAAAAAAACTGTTTGCATGTTCTTCACAAAGAGGGCAACAGATGCTACTGAGCCAGATGTCTATGTGTCAGTGGAGAAGCTCCAGGTGGTATCCGATTTTAAGTACCTTGGCATCATACTTGATTCCAACCTCTTTTAAAAAGCATGTGAAAAAGGTAATTCAAATAACTAAATTCAATCTAGCTCATTTCCGATTTATACGAAATTGTTTGACTACAGAGGTAGCAAAACTGTACTTCAAATCTATGATACTCCCCCACTTAACATACTGCTTGACTAGTTGGGCCCAAGCTTGCTGTACAACATTAAAACCTATTCAGTCTGTCTACAAACAGGCTCTCAAAGTGCTTGATAGGAAGCCCAATATAGCCATCATCATTGTCACATCCTTAGAAAACATGAGCTCTTGAGTTGGGAAAATCTTGCGCAATACACCGACGCATGTCTTGTATTCAAGATCCTTAATGGCCTGGCTCCCCCTCCACTAAATATTTTTGTTAAACAGAAAACCCAGACATATGGCAGCAGATCCACAAGGTCTGCCATGAGAGGTGACTGTATAGTTCCCCTAAGGAAAAGCACCTTTAGTAAATCTGCATTCTCTGTGAGAGCTTCCCATGTCTGGAATACACTGCCATCAGACACACATAACTGCACCACATATCACACTTTCACAAAATACTTGAAGACATGGCTAAAGGTCAATCAGATTTGTGAACATGGTCCCTAGCTGTGTGTTGCCGCTTTCCATGTTGTCTGTAGCTTGTGAGGTATGGAAACACTTTGTTGCTTTTATGAAATTTGTCTTGCTGCTTTTTGTTCTATGTTGCTCTGTCTGTATGCTATGTCTTGCTTGTCGTATGTTGCTATGTTGCTATGTCTATGGTGCTATTGTCTATATTGTAATTGTTTTTAATAACCTGCCCAGGGACTGCGGTTGAAAATTAGCCGGCTGGCTAAAACCGGCACTTTTACTGAAACGTTGATTAATGTGCACTGTCCCTGTAAAAATAAAATAAACTAAACAAAAACAAACTATTGTTTTGTTTATTTATTAAAACACTCACTCCCTGTACTTGCTTCCCGACTCTCAGTGCACTTGTTACACATTAACTAATTTTTGACCAAATGAGCAGTTACTGCCTTTTTGCTTGGTACGACAGCACAGATGTCTCAAGTTTCGAGGGAGTGTGCAATTTGCATGCTGACTGCAGAAATGTCCACCAGAGCTTTTTCCAGAGAATTGAATGCAGCGTGACACATATCCTTCACACATGTTGATTGTGGCCTGTGGAATGTTGTCCCACTTCTCTTAAATGGCTGTGCCAAGTTGCTAGATATTGTCGGGAACTGGAACACGCTGTCGCCCGCATAGATCCAGAGCATCCCAAACATTCTCAATGGATGACATGTTTGAGTATGCAGGCAATGGAAGAACGGGGACATTTTCAGCTTCCATGAATTGTGTACATATTATTGCGATATGGGGCCATGCACTATCATGCTGAAACACGAGGTAATAGCAGCGGATGAATGGCACGACAATGGACCTTATGATCTCGTCACGGAATTTCTGTGCATTCAAATTGCCATCGATAAAATGAAATAGTGTTCGTTGTCCATAGCTTATGCCTGCCCACACCAAAAACCCCTCACCACCATGGGGCACTCTGTTTACAATGTTGACATCAGCAAACCCCTCGCCCACACGATGCCATACACGCTGTCTGCCATCTGCCCGGTACAGTTGAAACCAGGATTCATCTGTGAAGAGAACAGCGTACCTGTGGCCAACGAAGGTGAGCATTTGCCCACCGAAGTCAGTTACGACGCCTAACTGCAGTCAGGTCAAGACCTTGGTGAGGACGATGAGCATGCAGATGAGCTTCCCTGAGACGGTTTCTGACAGATTCTGCAAAAATTCTTCAGTTGTGCAAGCCCACAGTTTCATCAGCTGTCTGTGTTGCTGGTCTGAGACGATCCCGCAGGTGAAGAAGCCAGATTTGGAGGTCCTGGGCTGGCGTGGTTACATGTGGTCTGCAGTTGTGAGGCTGGTTGGGACGTACTGCCAAATTGTCTAAAACGATGTTGGAGGTGGCATATGGTAACGAAATTAATATTTAAATGATCTGGCAACAGCTCTGGTGGACATTCCTGCAGTCAGCATGCCAATTGCACAAACCTTAAAAACTTCAGACAAACTTGAGACATCTGTTGCATTGTTGTATTTTGTTGTATGACAAAACTGCAAATTCTAGAGTGGCCTTTTATTGTCCACAGCACAAGGTGCACCTGTCTAATGACCATGCTGTTTAATCAGATTCTTGATATGCCACACCTATTAGGTGGATAGATTATCTTGGTAAATGAGAATGCTCACTAACAGGGATATAAACACATTTCTGCACAGAATCTGAGAGAAATAAGCTTTAAGTGCGTATGGAACGTTTCTGGGATCTTTTATTTCATCTCATGAAACACGGGACCAACACTTTACATGTTGTGTTCATATTTTTGGTCAGTATAAAACGAAACATAATTCATGATGGTTTTTATTTTATTTTAGTTCGTTTTGGAGTCAAAGATAATAGTTTCAGCATAGTTTTAGTTTTTCAAACAGGTTTGTTCCTTACAGTATTTGATTTCGGTTTACTATATTGGTTATGATTATTGGTTTTCAGTTTTTGTTTACTATAATAACCTTGGTCTGCTTACATAACAGTATTGACTTTTCAATGAATGTGAAGTAAGCTGGCATTCAATTTACACTTTGAAATGTCGGAGGCCTTGAAATATTGTTGCTGGTATCATGATGATTTGAAACATGAAAGACTGACAATATTGCATTTATAGCTCTGAAAAATGTAAAATTTTCTAGATGGGTTTTTGACAAGTACCTATCAGACCATGACACCTAGAAATGCGTAAGGCAGACAAATACTCCAGTAGTGAGATAGATCTCTTCACAGCGGCACAGTTTGCTCATTTTCCCCTCTGTCAATCGTCATTTACTTCATTGAAACACTGCTGACAAGTGTCATCATACCCCCTGTTGGGTCCAATTCCACAGAGACAAACGTCACATACCGACAACCTGTCTGTAATCACTCAACATCCTTTCTGATTGTTTAATCCACATCAATCACAGAGATCCAGGTTACCATCGAGTAATGAGATTTCACAGGGATTGTAATTGAGCGCTTTCCACTAACCAGGGGTCTCACCCTGGACCACCTTTCATTGGGAGAATCATTCTTTGATTTGATTTCCCAACCGACTCAATAGATCTATATTGAAGGGAGCTGTCTGATTACATTTGTTCTCCATTCAGAGCATGTACTGAAGCTGTGGAGATGACATAGGGGAGCCCTGTCAATCATAGATCCACCTGTTCAGAGCAGATGCTCGGCCTGCAGGACTGGCAGAGAACCTCCTGAAGCTCCGAGAAGAATTTTGGAGGGGGGCCAAGTCTCATTAAAACAACTGCCATTGCCAAGCTCTAAAGAGAAATTCTAATGCATAACGGTACTCTAGAGTTTTGAGTGAAAAAGTATTTAAAATACAACAGCTTACAAGGGGCTTAGTAAATCCATTTCTCTTGGCAGACTAATACTGTACCTTGTGAATATTCAAATGGGGGGAAACTATTAAATATGAAATGTTTTTTACAGAATATTTTCTGTCTGTGTCTCTAACGAAAGACACTGTTTCTTCAGAGCAACTGAATCACTGTAATAATACTGCTCAAATACTGTCAACTCATTGCACCAAAAAATGGCGTCAGTAAAGCTTGAAATCTGCCAGAGAAAAAGGGTCAGAAACAATAACAAATGGGGCCTGAGGCGATGGAAGCAGCTCAAAGATATTTCTGACCATTGATCTTTCCCAGCGGAAGGAAACTGCTCCCCACCAGCTCAAAAATCATGCTTAAATGTCACTGGAAACCAATTTGATCTAACAATACCATTTCCAAACAGGGATCCCACTGTGCTGGTGAACTTTAAGTTAATACTGACTTCCAGCCATTTCTAAAG
This sequence comes from Oncorhynchus keta, assembly GCF_023373465.1. Classification (NCBI taxonomy): domain Eukaryota; kingdom Metazoa; phylum Chordata; class Actinopteri; order Salmoniformes; family Salmonidae; genus Oncorhynchus; species Oncorhynchus keta. The sequence goes on along the minus strand of NC_068435.1, from coordinate 27,451,535 downwards.
CGCTAAAGTTTAATATCTGATGACAAAATGAAAGAAGTACGGCCTGCAATCGATGAGATCAATGGCAGCCTTTATGGAGAGCCCTCGGGTTGGTCTTCTAACATGTTCTCCGACTATACAGTACACACACACTGGTGCCCCAAAATTCAATCTACCATCTTGTTACAGTCCCCAAGAGCTGACCCTGGAGATTTATTAAGAACTGAATGTTGTTTTACAGTAGCTCTCATGGAACATGACACGTGACACTTGCTTAGTGGCTGGTGGTTTGTTTTTTAGTAGGAACAAGAGATTCTTGTTTTGTGGCTGCAAGATAGACATGATCCTTTTTGACTTAGAGGAAAGTCTTAGTGGAATGTCTAGGTCGATATCTACTGTGAATAAGCCTCACTAACACTGTCCAAACCACTGAATTTATACTGTATCTATACATTATATATTGTAATGGTAGGTTTTTTTTCAGATGTGGAGGTAGAGCTTTGATACTGAACTGCACACACATCCATAATACAGGTCTACAGGTAGTGTATATCGACCTGTTACTGAGTAGTAGTACACTCACCTTTTAGCTCCAGGCGGATGAAGTCAGCATTGCCAAGGTTCTCCAGAAAGACGCCATAAGAGGAGGAAGTCTTGAAATAGAAAGAGATGTCAGCACTGGTCTCCCCTTGGAAGGTAGGGAAGTGCAGGTATGATGCAGGCGTGTTGAAGGATGCTGCGTTCCAGTAGTTACCTGGGAAACAGACAGGAAACAAGAATAACTGCCTGTGTATGTAACAGTACTCTTCTGGCGTTGTGTACATCAGTCATCGACACGGAACTCCAATATGTAGCACCAATCATGTAGCTTTATTCTGATAAGGACGACACAAAATTGCACGTCATGCAATGCCCGTCTCACCATCCAACTCTGCACTCACGCACTGTACAAAATATATGAACCCCCCCCCACCAGACACAGTAAGTTGCTAGCTAATACTGGCGGGAATTCTCTACAACAAAATGCACAACAAATATTCTCCAAAAACCCCTGCATCTTATGTGTGATGTTTGAATAACATTCACAAACTATTTGATATAAATTGTACATTTAAATCATCACTTGAGAGCATAAAAGCACTTTTGACGTATGGTGCTTTGCAACCAACAACTTACCGCTGGTTTGGTGCTTGTTCACTGGGACGATTCTAACTGGAACATCCCCCCTCGTAAGCAAGCTACGCAAACCAGCCAATAAGATGCCATGTTGAGTAGGTGAAGGCAAGACAAACTCAAACCAAAAACCCATTGGCTTAACAATAAAGTGGCAAGGGGAATCACCAATATAACCCTGTTACATGTACATTACTGATAAGCATTCTAAGTTGTGGAAATGATAACAAACTCACCATCTCCTTGACAACGCAGTGGACCCACAGTCAGCTTAGCCTCAGAGCCAGCACGGTTAGTGTCACCAACTACCACCTGACTCACAGGCAGATGGTCTTTATACACCAGGAGACCAGCGTCCTCTCTCCTAAAAAAAATACATCACAAAACTATATGAAATACAGAGTAGAATTTTCACTACAAAAGGCACAACAGTAAGATTGTAGCACAAAGAAAATGTTACAATGTATTACTTGATACATTTCAGGATAACTAGATCTAGCTTACGTTTCCATACGGTAGCATTTCATCTCTAGTGTTGTTCAGAGTGGAGTCACTCACCACCGCGTTTGGTCAGCGTCACAGTTGCAGTAGTACTTGGGGTCGGTGCAGTTCCTTTCGATTCCACAGGCACACTTCTGGATCCCTGGTCCTGAACCACCCCAGTAATAATGCCTCTCATTGGCCCTGCCAACCCACCATGTGAATGGGGACCCAGCTGCAAAATAACAGCATGAATCAGCACAGAATATACCAAAACAACAAAATACTCAATACATAAGCATGATGCTACATTATTTGTGTATATCTAAACAAATGACCATAGTCTAAGCTGTTTCATTTACTCTTCTACTGGCATACAAATAACACAATGCTACCTTTGTTGATGTCAATCTTTCATGGCAAATAGCATTGAAGTTGAGATGGGTCTATTGATGCATATTGTATGAATAGGTCAGACGCCATAAAACGGCTACGTATAAGCCTACAGTATGTATAGATCCTTATGTACAGTACAAGCGTTACCAGATGATCCGTTTCCCTCACTCCGTTTGACACTTTACTTTTTATTGATTGAGAGAAGCTATGTGGTCTATTAATCAGCTATTCACCCCGTTTCACCCCCGCACCAACAGCAGCACAGACAGATAGTCTTATTCAGCACTCCAGGTAATAAAAAATGACTCGCTCTAGGGAATGGGAAAATAACTGGTGTGAGGAATCACATCAAGTGGAAATGTCTGTTCTATAGATGGACAAACAAGATCATTTATCAAGGCAAACACTCCCCAGGGCGCTTGTTCTTCTTCAACATCTCCACCATCCTTGTGTTGTGTCCTGACTCCTGCATCATCTCTAGAAACTTTTAAAATGCACTCTTGTGTTTTGCTGTTTACAATGTGAATTATGCGTTTGAAATATTTTCATCTTTTTCTGAATAATCAGACAATGGTCATGTCTGCCATAACAATAAGCAGTGGGAAAACATAAAAAATTAAAAAAACAATGTTTACAGTAATTTTCAAAAGACAAGAAAGTGTTATTTAATTACAGCCAAACGATTAGGCACTTTCCATCTTGTCATTGTTACTTATCAGCAGCACCTGGCAAAAATTGCCCTCCAGTGAATGACAAATAATAATTGAATGAAAAATAATAATAGGTTTGTAGTACATTATCAAAGGGGACGGTGAAACATTTATGCAGTGTTTACATCAATGGGGAAATAATATTGGAAGGATAATGCGTCTGCGGTTTATAGCAGCTGGGGTGGTCTGTTCATCACACACGCCTTCCTAGATATCTCCCAAAATTGTTTCAGTAGTAGCCAGGGGGACACATAGTGAGGTGGTGAGGCTCCAGGGAAAGAACAAAGGCTGTTACACTGGTTGTTTCCTGCGAGGTACCTATGTTCCACACGGGTCCCCACATGCATGGGAGAGAGTGGGATGTGGAGAGAGAGAGAGGAAGGACATACACACAGAGAAAGGGGGTTGGATGGAGAGAGGAGGCTGGATAGAGAGAGTGGAGCAAGATTGGGGGGAGCAGTGTGGACTCCCTGGATATTTATTTTACCATTATTTAACTAGGCAAGTCAGTTAAGAACAAATTCTTATTTTCAATGACGGCCTGGGAACAGTGGGTTAACTGCCTGTTCAGGGGCAAAACGACAGATTTGTACCATGTCAGCTTGGGGGTTTGAACTTGCAACCTTCCGGTTACTAGTCCAACGCTCTAACCACTAGGCTACCCTGCTGCCCCAAAATAATAAATAATTCAGGGTATTTATGGAGGCCAAGCGTCCCCCCGTTGAGTGAGAGGGGAGAGGCACACCAGCAAGGGGATAATGTCAGGTAGAGTAGGCTTCTATTCCTCAATACTGGTTGAATGTGCACCACTGGGGCCAACACAATAAGACTACTAAATGAGGGAGAAATAGTACAGCCAGGCAGTCTTCTGACCAGTAATGTGTGACTCATCATCTCTTTCAGCGCACTGATGCTGCCAACCAACACGTTCCCTTTCACTATGCTAAACAGCTGTCGAGCTGCGAGGTGTACAGAGCTCACCAGAACACGAATGATGTGTGGGTTTTATCTGTCAACATCTCCAGTCAGTCCGACCATTGTCTCAGATCCTAACACATCCAAAGGATTTGATGAAAACTTGTTATGCTGGTCATACAGTTCACGGTATCGCAATTCCAGTGGGTCAGATGTTTACATACACTAAGTTGATTGTGCCTTTAAACAGCTTGAAAAATTCCAGAAAATGATGTCATGCTTCTGATAACCTCAGAACTCTATAGACCCTCAGGGGGAACGGCTGTCACTTGATAGCACCAGATGAGATGAAACCAAGGTAAAAAAAAAAACAGCAAACAAAACAACACTAGATTGTTGAAAGACACTGAAGAGCCTTTGGGTTTCTGTGGGTGTCATGGAATTTCAGTTGTAATATTTCCTGTAGTTGGCTTGAGGGAATGAAACAGTTCCAGTTGCCACAGATAGTATTCCTCTTTTCCATGAGATGGGAAGAGAGCCACTGCAATAAGCGCTTGGCTCTCTTCTGTGAGTAATGACAAGGGATGACAACTACTGTGACGCTATGTAATGTACGCCTGCTTGCCTTCTCATCTTGTGAAACACTTGCCAAATAAAATAGATAAGAATATTCTAGATTTGTCGCTCAAATGCTAATAACCATCTGCTATACAATCTGACAACACTTAAATGAACATTCATCAAAAACAAACACTGGGAAGGGAAAAGAGAAGACGGCATATTCTTGGCATATTATTTCTGCAAATGCATAAATTAGTGTGTCTTTGTTGGAAATAATAGTATTTCCCTTTAGAAACAGATCCTTTTCTCAGATATACATATGAGCACACAAAAACACATACAAACACCAAAAAACACACAAAGTCCTCTTTACCTGGGTTATTGAGCAGTCGAGACATTCTACAGGCGTAGGCGACATGCTGTTCACAGTACTCTGCACTGCTCGTGATGGCTGTCACCTGTCACAGGGAGAGAAAACAGGGCTTGAGCAAAGCAGAATGCATAACATTTAGTAATTGAGGGATCGTAGCAGAGCTGAGTGAAAATACACTGAGAGAACATATTTAATAAACAATGTAGCTAGCTAGTGCCTTCGACAGTAACTTTTAAAATACACATAGGGCAGGTTTCTCGACACAAAAAAATAACCATGGAGTTTCTCCATTGAGCATGGTTCTCAGTCCAAAACTAGACTTTGTGTCCGTTAAACCTGCCCATAAAATCCATGTTTCTTTTCCATTGAGCTGGTTCCATCATGAATGGGTGATGATGTCATAGGGTCATAAGGTAGTAAGGTCACCTGCTCTGTGGACATGTTGTAGTTGAGCTGCAGCAAAGCCTTCCTCTCCAAGTCTGAGCCACTCACTGAGGTCTGGGGAGACAGGTTGTTTCTCACTGTAGTCCACACCTTGTCCTCTGCAACATAGTCAACAACACCATCAAAAACCAGTCAGCGTGACCAATATTTACAGGAACAAAATGTAGGTCAGCTATCCCAGTGGTCAAAACTGGTTGCCATGTCGTTACTACAACCAGAAGAAGAACAATACTTTATTGATCCATTTTCCTTGCAGTCCACAGAAAATTGAAGTCCTCCGGTTGCTGGCCCGCCTCTCTAAGGTCTAGGTTACCTACCACCCCAAATTACAACCAAACACCAGATGTTGTTGTATTCTGGTTATAATGATATAATTTCAACCAGATTTGCCTGCTCGGATGGGACAAAATCATCTGATGCCATAATGGTTAAGTGGATTTTCTGTTTGGTAGGCTTGGGAGGTACTGTGCTCTTACCAGTCATGTTGCAGTTGACTTTGAAGGGGCCTACGGGACCACTCCCATCAGGGTCGATCCAGTACGTGCCAGATGTTTTACCAAGATGTTTGTATTCCTCACAGGACTGTTCATACACGGCTGGAGAAGAGGAATTCACACGCGAGAGAGGAAACCACATGTATTATGGCGTTTACGTTACAGCAGAATTACTTATTCATCATTATAAATCCAGGAGTTTCCCCATGTGGTTTTAATGTCAGTGAGGTGAATGTGCAAAAATGTAACTGATGTTTCAGATGGGTCCCTGAGGGTATGAATAATGAAAGATCATAGATGAAGATGTCCATATACTGTATGAAGATGTCTTGATAGGCTGAGGAGGAGGATACTTACAGGTATGGCATGTAGCCCCAGTGTAGCCTGTCCCATTGCAGGAGCACCTGAAACTGTCCCAGGTCTGAGTGCAGCGGCCTCCATGTTCACAGTGGTTAGGGACACACCTGGGGGGGGGGGGGGTAGATCACATGATGAAGTAGCAGAAGTGACTGATAATTGATCTACTTTGACATTTGTGAAACTACAGATGTAGGATCATAATTTGAGCCAGTCTGCTACAGCAGGAAAATAATCCTGCTGCAACAGGAAATGTGAATTCTTATGTGGATTATAATTAATGAACAATTTTGTAGGGGTTGAAACATTTTTCATAAGGGAAAATTAAGTATGAAATTTCAAGAAATAAATGACAAACATCAGAAGCCTTTTTAAACCTCAAATACATTACACATTCTCCTACAACAGAGTGATGAAATTAAGATCCTACATCTGTACAGATGGGACAGAAAAGATTGTAGGGATAATAACTTTCGTAGTGTGCATCCTGCAAATATCATCTACCCTCAAAAACAAATTAATTTGAGGCTGCATACATTTGGTACTTCTTCAAATCATATTCACATGGTGAAGAAGTGCTGTCTAATTGAAATACGCTGACCTTAGTGAGACAACTGGGGTTAAATATCACTGTGGTGTCTCTGTGTCGTGACAGTAATCAGCCAACCCACAGAGCTGTGAGGAGGTTTGTGACCTTTTTTTCCATGTACAGTACCAGTCAAAAGTTTGGACACACCTACTCATTCAAGGGTTTTTCTTTATTTTTTACTTTTTTCCACATTGTAGAATAATAGTGAAGACATCAAAACTAAGGAAATGACACATATGGAATCACGAAGTAACCAAAAAAGTGTTAAACAAATCAAAATATTTTTTATATTCTTGATTCTTCACTCTGCGGTCCAACTCATCCCAAACAATCTCAACTGGGTTGAGGTCGGGTGATTGTGGAGGCCAGGTGTCAGGTATGCGTAAATAGTTGTAAAGGAGTCAGGTGCAGGAGAGCAGATATGGTGTAGCCAACGGAGCCTTTTATTTTAGCGAACCAAAAGCACACGGTAAAGTGAACAGGAAATAACAATGCGGGTTAACATAACCCAGTGCAACAGACTAATGTACGCAATACATGAAACAGAATAAATAATACCACACAAAGACATGAGGGAAACAGAGGGTTAAATACACAACACATAATGAGGGAAATGAGAACCAGGTGTGTGGGAAAACAAGACAAGAAAAATGGAAAATTAAAAATGGATTGGCGATGGCTAGAAAACCGTCGACGTCGACCGCCGAGCACTGCCCGAACAAGGAGAGGCATCGACTTTGGCAGAAGTCATGACACCAGGTGTAATGAGTACGATGGGGGACAGAGTGCTGGTTTCAAGCGCAGGGTGCAACAGGTGTTTATTAGTAAAGGGCCACAGGAGGAAGCAGGTAGCTGTGTCCAGGGGCAGGCAGAAGGTCATACAAAGGGACTCCAAAAAAGTAACATTACAGGCAGGGAAAAGGCTAATATCGTAGTCCAGGAGATCAGGCAAGAGGTTGATGACAGGAAATTTGATAGGCAAAAGTACAGGTAGGGAATAGGCAAAACGGCTTCGTTAGTGAGGATGGCCAAAAACTATGATACACGTGAGGACTAACACAGAAATAAACAGAGCTTCGAATAGTATATGTACAAAAACAAACAATACCTCACAATGATGGGGTGCAAAGAACTGAACTAAATACTGTATGTAAATGGAATACAGGTGTGTGAACAGGTGATCAGAATTCAGGTGATTGGGATCTGGAGAGTGAGCTGGGTTCAGGGGATCTATGTGTTGGAGAGTGTGAGTTGGAAGCAGACGTTACACCAGGTCATCTGATACAGCACTCCATCACTCTCATTCCAGGTCAAATAGCCGTTCCACAGCCTGGAGGTCTGTTGGGTCATTGTCCTGTTGAAAAACAAATGATAGTCCCACTGAGCGCAAACCACATGGGATGGCGTATCGCTGCAGAATGATGTGGTAGCCATGCTGGTTAAATGTGCCTTGAATTCTAAATAAATCACAGACATCGTCACCAGTAAAGCACCCCCACACCATCACACCTCCTCCTCCATGCTTCATGGTGGGAACCACACATGCAGAGATCCTCCGTTCACCTACTCTGCATTTCAAAAAAGCACTGCGGATGGAACAAATTGGACAGATTTCCACCGGTCTAATGTCCATTGCTCATGTTTCTTGGCACAAGCAAGTCTCTTATTCTTATTGGTGTCCTTTACTGGTGTTTTCTTTCGCAAAAATTCGACCCTGAAGGCCTGATTCACAAAGTCTCATCTGAACAGTTCATGTTGAGATCTGTTACTGTCTGTTACTTGAACTCTGTGAAGCATTTATTTGGGCTGAAATCTGAGGTGCTGTTAACTCTAATGAACTCTGGGTCTTCCTTTCCTGTGGCGGTCTTCATGAGAGCTAGTTTCATCACAGCGCTGGATGGTTCTTGCGCCGGCACTTGAAGAAACGTATAAAGTTCTTGATATTTTCCGTATTGACTGACTTTCATGTCTTAAAAAAATTATGGACTGTCATTTCTCTTTGCTTATTTGAGCTGTTTTTGACATAATATGGACTTGGTCTTTTACCAAATAGAGCTATCTTCTGTATACCACCTCTACCTTGTCACAACACAACTGATAGGCCCAAATGCATTATGGAAAGCAATTCCACAAATTAACTTCTAACAAGGCACACCTGTTAATTTAAATGCATTTCAGGTGACTAACTCATGAAGCTGGCTGAATACCAAGAATGTGCAAAGCTGTCACCAAGGCAAAGGGTGGCTACTTTGAAAAATTTCAAATATTGTCACACCCTGACCTTAAGAGAGCCGTCATATTTGTCAATTTGTTTAGGTCAGGGTGTGATTTGGGGTGGGCATTCTATGTTCTATTTTCTGTTTGTATTCCTTTGTTTTGGCCGGGTATGGTTCTCAATCAGGGACAGCTGTCTATCGTTGTCTCTGATTGGGAACCATACTTAGGCAGCACCGGAGAGAAGGGCGATTCCGGCAGCAACGCCGTGACGGGCGATTCCGGCAGCTCCTGACTGACGGATGGCTCTGGCAGCTCCTGACTGACGGACGGCTCTGGCAGATCCTTGCTGACGGACGGCTCTGGCAGCTCCTGACTGACGGGCGGCTCTGGCAGCTCCTGACTGACGGGCGGCTCTGGCAGCTCCTGACTGAGGGGCGGCTCTGGCAGCTCCTGACTGACGGGCGGCTCTGGCAGCTCCTGACTGACGGGCGGATCTGGCAGATCCTGACTGACGGGCGGCTCTGGCAGCTCAGGACAGACGGGAGACTCTGGCAGCTCAGGACAGACGGGAGACTCTGGCAGCTCAGGACAGACGGGAAACTTTGGCAGATCCGGACAGGAGGGAGACTCTGGCAGATCCGGACTGGAGGGAGACTCTGGCAGATCCGGACTGGAGGGAGACTCTGGCAGATCCGGACTGGAGGGAGACTCTGGCAGATCCGGACTGGAGGGAGACTCTGGCAGATCCGGACTGGAGGGAGACTCTGGTAGATCCGGACTGGAGGGAGACTCTGTAGGGAGGAGACGGAGAGACCGCCTGGTGCGGGGGGCTGCCACCGGAGGGCTGGTGCATGGAGGTGGCACCGGATAGACTGGAACGTTTATGGTGCACTGGAGCACTCGAGCACCGAGCCTGCCCAACCCTACCTGGCTGAATGCTCCCCGTAGCCAGGCCAGTGCGGCGAGGTGGAATAGCCCGCACTGGGCTGTGCTGGCGAACCGGGGACACCATGCGTAGGGCTGGTGCCATGTACCCCGGCCCGAGGAGACGCACTGGAGACCAGATGCGCTGAGCCGGCTTCATGGCACCTGGCTCGATGCCCACTCTAGCCCGGCCGATACGAGGCACTGCTATATACCGCACCGGGCTATGCCTGCGCACCGGGGACACCGTGCGCCTCACGGCATAACACTGTGCCTGCCCGGTCCACCTCTCTCCACGGTAAGCACGGGGAGTTGGCTCAGGTCTCCTACCTGACTTAGCCACACTCCCCGTGTGCCACCCCCCAATACATTTTTGGGGCTGCCTCTCGGGCTTCCTTGACCGCCGTGCCAACTCCATTCTCCGGTATCCCTCCTCACATTGTTCCAGAGAATCCCAGGCAGGCTCCGGCACTCTCCCTGGGTCGACCGACCACCTCTCTATTTCGTCCCATGTTGTAACCTCCTCCAGATAGCGCTGCTCCTTACCACGCTGCTCTGTCCTTTGGTGGTGGGTGATTCTGTAACGTTCGTCGTTGGGAGAAAGAGAGGAGGACCAAGGTGCAGAGTGGTAAGTATTCATTATGCCTTTTAATGAAAACGAATATTCGAACAAAACAACAAAACACGACAAACAAAACAGTCCTGAACGGTGAAATAAAACACAGAACAGAAAATAATCACCCACGAAACACAATAGAAAACAGGCTCCCTAAATATGGTTCTCAATCAGGGAAAACGATTGACAGCTGCCTCTGATTGAGAACCATACCAGGCCAAACACAAAAATAGCAAATCATAGAAAAACTAACATAGACAACCCACCCACCTCACGCCCTGACCATACTAAAACAAAGACATAACAAAATAATTAAGGTCAGAACGTGACAAATACATAAGCCAAATGAACCACACATCAAGAGTATTCAACCATAAATGTATCTATCATACATACATACTACACAAATCTCCCTAGAATAATAATCAAGTTTGATTTGACGTCTGATGGTAAAGCTGAGATCTGCATTAGGCGAAACAGCGTCACAGGCTCTTTTATTATTGATTTGTTTTTGTTTTTGAAAAGGAGGATATGAGCATTGAGCAACGTAATATATATATATATTCACACTCTGCTGTTCTATTGCATGTGCAGTGATGTGCAATGATTGTCTCAAACAGTGTTTGTTGTTTGAAGTAATGTCTTTGTAATATCGCAAACAGACGTGGCAGTTTCACCGCAACGGATTCTAACTTCAAGATGAAAACAAATCCGCATGACTGTCTTTAACTTTTCTGAAAATGTCTTACTCTGACATTTCAAATGGTGTCGTTAACAATTCCGGAACATAAGGTTGGATTAATGGGATCTACAGTTTGACTCCTAATCACTAGCGGAGAATAAGAAACAGAGATAAGATTCCATTTATGAACCAGAACCATGTGTTGGAGTGAACCCACATACTGTGAGAATGAATTTAATTAGTTTATCCGGATAAGAATGTTAGCGCATATCCATATTTTGAGTAACCTTTCAGTGAAATTGCATTTCCATATCTCAGGAGGAGCAGTGCTTTTCCACTTCATGGTTTTAATGAGCTTAGCTTTGGGGATGTGCGCCTGTGTGGCTGTGTGCTTGTGTACGCGTGCATTTACCAGCAGGAACACAGAGATTGCACACTAAGACATCCTATACCAAAGCCTTGTGTGATCTACTGATCCCCGCCTCTCGCTGTGTCCCTGTGTGAGACCTAAGGGGTCGAAACGTATCAATAAAATCACCTGGGAGCATGAACAGCAGTGTGTGGCATTTTCCTTTTCATTTTCTCTGTGTGAGACGCCTGCTTGGTCTTCATACTTATACCCGATACTCACCTCTCACTGAGAGACAAAGCCTCTCGGTCCACACGATGGTGCAGTTGGTGGGACCCGTGCTGCCTTTTTGAATAGACAGTGCGACGCATGCCCAAGAAGCATGCGTAGCCCCTCAGGTAAGGTTATAGCACGCATTTATACTTTTACTTTCATGATCAACAGCAAAGAAAAAAGTCTGGTTTGAATAAGTCAGCTAAGCAAGGGAATGGTATAAATGGTATACAATATTACCTGTCTATGATGGCACACATATCCAGGCTGACATTCTCAAAGGTTCCCATGTTGCCTTGCTCTACAGCCACCAGGTCAGCGAGCTGGTCGTCCACGTGGATCAGCTGCATACAGCCCTGGAAAGAGCGCTGGGCAGGGGGCGTGTTGGTACGCAGGAAGTAGCCTACAGGAGGACAACAGGAAAAGGGTACAAAAGTTTTTCATATGGTCAAGACTGCGCTTTCTGTTTGAAAAGTAAAGTTTCGAGACACAGTTCAGGTATTAAGCAACATGAATTATATGAGCATTGTGTTTTGGTTTAAATATTATGGAGCTTTCATTCAATATTTAATACACCCTCTTAAAGGCAACTACAGTACTTCAAAGGCAATCAAAACACAAAGACAACAAAAAGGCAACCAATCAAAAGTAACAAAGAGGATTTAATGACAAAGCCTGCCATCAAACACACAAAAAAACATGTGCAATCAACAAATCACAATAGTGTTTGTCAGACTGAATTAAGGGAAATGTAATAATGAATAAGTATGTGCCAAAGCCCGTAATAAGGGCTTATACATTATACAACAGAGCCATATACCGGTACAGAGATACATGTACTGTATATGGCTCTGTTATAAGCCATCTCTGTAAGTACCTCCAAAGTAGTATTGTCCCCCTGTTCTGATCTGAATGGGAATGACCGTTCTGACAGTGGATGCCTCGTCACCATCAATGGTCAGCATGGCGTAGTTCTCCAGAGCATGGAGGTAGACGTTGTGCCACTGGCCGTCGTTGAGCCCCGAACCTGAACAGAGACCACAGACAGAACAATATGGCTTTATGAATCAGTCAAGGTGGGTGATGAGCAGACAACTGCAATTACTGAAACATCAGAAAAACAACTTGAAATTCTGAGAAAGACTGAGAACACAGGGCCTAACAGACTGAGCTTCAGCTACGGAAGACCCTCACCCCCAAATTGATAGAGAGAATGAATTAATGAAGGGATGGTCTTTGGTCTAAATGAACATGTCTACTTTAGTGCATTAGCCAGCATGGCCGTACTAACTAGACCATACCTGAGGAGATGTCTATACGTGTGTTTTTCTTCTGGGCGACGTTGATGTAGACGGTGACTTTTCCCTCTGTGAGGCCCACCTCCACCACGCCATCAGCCAGGGCCGTGTAGAAGAGCAGGCCGCTGGGGTTCCACGTCCGGAAGGACAGGCTGACCGACAGGGTGTCGCTGTCCTGCAGCCCCGGGAGACGCAGGAAGCTGGTGGCGTTGAAGAACACAGGGAAGGAGTGCGTCTCACTGCAGGAGAACGTCAGGTTCCTCTGTAAGGGGGATAGAAAGTATGACAGCAAACAGTTATACAAGTTAAGGCAGCTTTCCCTCTTGATTTAAACTCACGACATTAGCACAACCATATAAATATAGTTAGCATCAGTGGAGGCTGGTGGGGGGAGCTATAGGAGGACAGGCTCATTGACATGAGCCATTTATTCCATTCCAGCCATTACAATGAGCCCAACCTCCTATAACTCTTTGCAGCAGCCTCCTCTGGTTAGCATATATTTTGCATAAGAGATACATCAGAAAACCTAAAGTGCTTTTTAGATGTAAATGTTGGGGTTTAATGCATTGGAAAATGCAAGCGCCTGCATTATTTCCAACACAGAAAAACACTCATCATACAGCACTTGACTAAAACCGTTTTCATCTGCTCTCCTCATCAAATGCTGATCTTTCTCCCTCTACTTGTGCTGAAAGCAAAGCATGCAATCCAACACCAAGAAACTTTGTGGATATCCCACAGTTTGGTAAACCCATTTGCTCACAGAAAAAAAACAGGGCTAAGAGGCACATAAGAAGTGAAATCAATAACAATGGTTAGATCCATACTTTAGTGCAGTAATGGCTCACACACCATCACACACCATTGACAACAGAGCAGTAATTGTTTTAAACCCTATACTGAGGGCTTCTGAAGCTTGACACATTTATTGGGTTCAATCCCATTGCATGGAATACTCTTTTATTCAGCATATTACTTCTAAGAAATGTATTTGTTTTCCGACATCATCACCACAAGGTAAGAGTTTCTTCACTTCTGCACTCATAGAAAAAAGGGTTCGGCTGTCCCGATAGGATAACCCTTTTTGGTTTCAAGTAGAACCCCTTTGGGTTCCATGTAGAACCCTCTGTGGAATGGGTTCTTCACGGAACCCAAAAGAGTTCTACCTGGATCCAAAAATGGTTCTTCAAAGGGGTCTCCTATGGGGACAGCCAAAGAACCATTTTAGGTTCTAGATATCACCTTTTTCTTCTAGGAGTGTGATTTATAGATGCACTAAAGCCTGTTTTATTAGCACCTCAGTGAAAAGGGCAAATTATATTGAATTGTATTGCAGTGAGGTGTTGTGTCACTGGCCTTTCCAAATAGGTAATCACAAATACATGGCTGTTCCTAACGTTTATGTTTTCAAGGTATACTAGTGAATCACAAACCAAGTAGTAAAGATGACACTCAGGTATACAAAAAATGACAGAAATGTTCTTACAAAACTTGAAGTATCAATTTTCTTTCTCTTGACCAGGTTGGTAATGTTATCTCCGTTGTAGGTGATGCCCTCCATGCAACCAACAAAGTTCTCCCTGCCTCCCGAGCTGGGCTTGGCAGAGACAGGCATGCCTCCAAAGCTGATCTGGAGGACACAGGAAGGAGAAGAGGAAATGGGGTCAAGTTTTAGTTGAAGAGGCTCGGCAGCAGGAGCCACATCTCAGAGCCATTTGTCGCTTTGAATCAAATCAATACAGCAGCATATATCCCTTCAGGGAATATATTGGTTTTCACTTGTGCCTGATTGCATTAATCTCCACTTTATAATGAGTGTATGGTGTTGTGTTTTTTCCCTCTCCTTCCTTGTGGAGGCAAAGTAATTTCCTTCAGTATCGCACACTGATAATTACACAGACAAACCTAAAAGTTAAGTTCTGTAATCACAGGGGAGCCGCAGTACAGAGGGCTTGCTCTGACTTAGCATCCGTGAACTAACACATCTTCACACAGACTTCCGAGTAACATGACTCACAGGAACTCTCATAGAGATAGGGCGGGATGTGAGGAAATGAACCAGGACAATATACAATACATATGTAGGGATGAAGAGAATAAGCAATATACAGTGTGGTCCGAAATTATTGATACCCTTTATGAAGTTTAGCAAAAACGACGGTAAAAAAACGAATTCAAACACTGAGCTTTAGTTTATGATTGCAAAAGTATATTATTTTATACAAATACAATTTCTCAAGAGAAAAACATTTTGTTTAACAAGTAATACTTTTTTCCCTCCAAAAGGTAGGGATCAAAATGACTGACAACTCTGTTTTAATAACTTTCAAAACCGCACCTTACGAGGATAATGGCACTGAGACGTTTTCTAAAATGTTTAACGAGTTGGAAAACACATTGGGAGGGATCTTAGATCATTACGGAGACTGAGATGGCCATTGCAAAATGTTGATTTTGTGGCCAATTAACCACTTCTTTGTGGTTTTTGATGTGTGCTTGGGGCTCTTGTTTGCTGGAAGATCTACTTGTGGCCAAGTTTCAGCCTGGCAGAGGCAACCAGGTTTTTGGCCAAAGAGCTCTATTTTCATGACATCAGACCAAAGCACCAGTTCCAATCCATGCCAATGCCGTTTAGAAAACTCCAGCCGTTTACATTCGTTGGATGACAAGAAAGTAGATTTCTTTAGCCGTGCACACCAGTGGTGGGTTTGGTGTCGAAATTAGAATATATGAGCAGAAAAGAACCCCATATCTACTGTAAAATATGGTGGTGGATCTTTGATGTTACGGGTCTATTTTGCTTCCATCCACGACCCCCCTCTTTGGAGGACAAAAATAACTTGGTTTTTACAGCTTTTTCTTTTTTGGTACATTTACACTACCGTTCAAAAGTTTGGGGTCACTTAGAAATGTCCTTGTTTTTGAAAGAAAATAACATTTTTGTCCATTAAAATAACATCAAATTGATCAGAAATACAGCGTAGACATTGTTAAGTTTTAAATGGAATATCTACATAGGCTTACAGAGGCCCATTATCAGCAACCATCACTCCTGTGTTCCAATGGCATGTGGTGTTAGCTAATCCAAATCAGCACAACAGTTTTCAGCTGTGCTAATATAACTGCAAACGGGTTTTCTAATGATCAATTAGCCTTGTAAAATTATAAACTTGGATTAGCTAACACAACGTGCCATTGGAACACAGGAGTGATTGGTGCTGATAACGGGCCTCTGTGCGCCTATGTAGATATTCCATTTAAAAAATCTGCCGTTTCCAGCTATAATAGTCATTTACAACATTAACAATGTCTACACTGTATTTCTGATCAATTTTATGTTATTTTAATGGACAAAAAAATGACTGTCTTTCAAAAACAAGGACATTTCTAAATGGACCCAAACCTTTGAGTGGTAGTGTACATTCTACACACATTTGACAGTTACATAGCAAAAATATATGTATTTGATATATATTACATCTGGATAGATAGTACTTAATCACATCCGGTATATATTATGTAAAGTGTCTTCAGCTGTAACTATTATCCTGGGGCCCTTGTTAAGGTCAACAGCATCATGATCTTTACCCAGTACCAGGACATTTAAGCCAAAAAGCTGGTTGCCTCTAATAGGAGGCTGAAACTTGGCCTCAAGTGGATCTTAAAGCAATGTAATAGCCCCAAGCACACATCAAAATCCACAAAGAAATGGTTAATTGGCCATAAAATCAACATTTTGCAATGGCTAATTCAGTCTCCAGACTTGAAACCCTTTGAAAACCTGTGGTTTGAATTGAACAGGGCAGTCCGTAAGCACAAACGAAAGATATCAAGGATCTGGAAGGATTCTGTCAGGAGAAATGGTCTAATATCCCTCCCAATGTGTTCTCCAACTCATAAAACATTTTAGAAAAAGGCTCAATGCCATTATCCTCGCAGGGTGAAGTATTGAAAGGTATTGAAAACAGGGATGTCAATAATTACTTGTTAAACAAAATACCTTCTCTTGAGCAGCTGTATTATTATAAAATAATATACATTTTCAGAGCATACAATATAGCTCAGTATTTATTTTATAGTCGTTTTTGCATCTTTATCAATGGTGTCAATAATTTAGAGATATACAATACAACTACATAATGTAGGGAGGGATGCGAAGAGAGGAACATAGACAACACATACAACTCTATAGGAAGGGATTAAGAAATGAACTAAGACGATATGTACATTGCAAAATGTATATATTGCAAAATGTATATATAAACCAGGGTTGGGGTCAATTCCATTCCAATTCCAGTCAATTCAGAAAGTAAACCAAATTCCAATTCCACATTTTTCCTCATTGAAAAACATTGAAGAGTATTGGAATTTCAGTGTACTTCCTGATTTGACTGGAATTGAAATTGAAATGACCACAACCCTGATAGGGAGGGATGCGATGGGAGGAATCACTAAGACAATATCCAACATAACTGTAGCCTACCTCGTAGTCCAGGTCAAGATGATCAAATTCCCCGTTGGTGCGGAAGTGCTGTGTGTGGCGATCCAGGGTAAAGTTGACATTCCGTCGGTAACGCTCGATAATTACGGAGTGCCAGTGGTCATCATCCAATAAACTTCCACTTGTCACAGAGGTGTGTCCGAGGATGGAGCCGTACTGATTGCTGCCTGAAGTTTACAAGTCATAAACAGATCAACTTTATTAAGAAAATGCTTAAGGGGAAAATGTTCCTATAAACAACAGGCTGACATAGTGAGATAAAAATAGTGCTACTGTGATAAATAATTATCTTGTTGACAAGAACCAATATTCAAATCCATCAAAAAGAAATAGAAGTATAATGCATAATGCATAAGGGCCAGTCATATTAGGAAATACTCAGGAATTTTATCAAGTTTTATCAACTGACCTAAGTAGCCACCATAAGAAGCTAAATTATCAGCGATTATAGTACACTAGGTGTGCGTCCCAAAAAGCACCCTGTTCCTTATATCGTGCACTGCATTTGGTCAAAAGTAGAGGACTAAATATGGAATAGGGTGCCATTTTGGATGCACACAGCTATCCCATAGACAGGATTGGAAATGGTCCATTACCCAGGTTGATCATGAGCAGTAGTTTGGATCTCTTCAGCTCCAGGCTGATATAGTCTCCTTGCTGTCCTTCCCCGTGCAGCAGCACACCGTTACTGGCTGTGGTCTTAAACTTCAGGGAGATGACATCCTTCAAAATCTTCATCTTCATCTTGAAGCGGTAGGAGATCACACCCTGGCCTTCGAAGTTGATCACATCCGCCCCTGAGGTCACCGAATGGTGATAACGGATACAGAGCTTAATATTCCCTCAATTACTGTACCTCTACTGTCATATGTCAAGGCTATTCACAGGATGTGTTAGAGGGGTGTTAAGAAGAAAAAACAAGTCCTTTAGAGATCACCTACTGCAATCACAAGCGATGTAAAAAAGTGAGGCAGCTTATACGTATTTCTCTGTTTATAATTGGAGGAACAGAACAACTGAGGGAGAAATGACTCAAATGCTCTAAGACATATAACCCTGGCTGCAAAGACTATTCTGTCTGTTGAGATGTGCCAGCTTACGTGCCTAGACAGCAGCATGGCGGCATTGTGATATCACCCTGCGGCAACTCTCTCCTTTCAAAGGTGCTTTCATCTTTTTACCCTGATTTAAGCGGTCAGGGGGCTCAGAACACTGACAGTCCTGTAAGCCAGCCCTATCGGTGAGGTGGCAGGAGAGGACCCTGCTCGGTTACATCTATTTGCTGTTCAATCTTAGGGTTGTGGATGGAGTATAAGGACAAGTGCCACGGGGAACTGGACTGGTCAAGGACGAGGGCAAACAAGTTTCTCACGGTCAGCTTTTCCTGTCTATCAGATTCAACAGCGTGTAATACAGAATAGGATGGATACAGCAAAGGGCTGTGTGGCTGGGGACTTTTTAAAGCGTGGCATGCGCACGCTTTGAAGGAGGGAATTGATCAGTCAAGCTTGTTTTTCTGTGGTACATGGTAACAACAGAAACCAGCCAAGGTAAACTAGCTGTTCTCTATCTCCTACTCTATCAAAAACCTGTAGCTGTGAATTTGGCTGTTGGCATGGAGAGCAGTAATCTAATTATTTCGACTCAATTAATGTATTTTACTGAGCATATTAATACGCTCCCCTGACAAATATGACATATGATACCAAGATAATTAAACCTTCAGTCTTACGTATTAATTAAGCCCATTTTGGCCAACACCTGATTATTCTAATATTTTCGTCATACAGAAATGATCCGAACTGCACGCATTAAAGTCACTTGTCAAAGAGATTCCTTGTTCCATGCTCCTTGTTCAGATTCCTTTTTCCATGCTCCTTGTTCAGAGATTCCATGTTCCATTTCTCTGGTTAATAAAGGATTGCAATAAACTAATACAGTAGCATGAGATTGTGCATGGATGTTTGCTATTCACTCACAGTAAGAACAGCCATAGACCTCCACTCGCAGGCCAATCCTCCCCTCTTCGCTCCACTCCAGTGGGATGATGCGCACGTAGCGTGTTATGACTGCATGCTGCAGATCATGGCGGACCACACTCTCACTGTTGGAGTTGCCAGAAAATGCCTGGGCAAGCAAACAAAAACAGGATATTTAGGTTCCATATCCTGAAGCCTAGCTTTTCATTTTTTATTGAGTAGGTACACTACATGGCCAACAGTATGTGGACTTGCTTCAATTCAGCCACAAGAGCATTAGTGAGGTTGCGGACTGATGTTGGGCGATTAGGCCTGGCTTGCACTCTGCGTTTCAATTCATCCCAAAGGTGTTTGATGGAGTTGAGATCAGGGCTCTGTGCAGGCCAGTCAAGTTCTTCCACACCGATCTCGACAAACCATTTCCATATGGACCTTGCTTTGTGCACAGGGGCATTGTCATGCTGAAACAGAAAAGGGCCTTACCCAAACTATTGCCACAAAGTTGGACGCACAGAATCGTCTAGAATGTCATTGTACGCTATAGATTTAGGGAGGGGGGCCTAGCCCGAACCATGAAAAACAGACCCAGACTATTATTCCTCTGCCACCAAACCTTACGGTTGGCAATATGCATTGAGGCAGTTTGCTTTCTCCTAGCATCTACCAAACCCATATTTGTCCTTCGGACTGCCAGATGGTAGAGCGTGATTCATCACTCCAGAGGACGCGTTTCCACTCCAGAGTTCAATGGCAGTGAGCTTTACACCACTCCAGCCGGAGCTTGGCATTGCGCATAGTGATCTTAGGCTGCTCGGCCATGGAAACCCATTTCATGAAGCTCCCGATGAACAGTTATTGTGCTGATGTTACTTCCAGAGGCAGTTTGGAACTCGGTAGTGAGTGTTGCAACCAAGGACAGACGATTCTTACGCGCTACGCGCTTCAGCACTTGGAGGTCCCGTTCTGTGATATTGTGCGACTTACCGTGGCTGAGCCGTTGTTGCTCCAAGACATTTTCACTTCACAAGAATAGCACTTACAGTTGACCAGGGCAGCTCTAGCAGGGCAGAAACTTGACGAACGGATCTGTTAGAAAGGTGGCATTCTATGACGGTGCCACGTTGAAAGTCACTGAGCTCTTCCGTAAGGCCATTCTACTACCAATGTTTGACTATGGGAATTGCATGGATGTGTGCTCGGTTTTATTCACCTGTCAGCAGCAGGTGTGGCTGAAATAGCCAAATCCACTCATTTGAAGGGGTGTCCACACACTTTTGGCCATGTAGTGTACCTCTTTGATACATCATCAATGTCTAATGGACTCATTTGAAAGTACAGATGCGACTCTCTTTAAACTAAAAACTTTGTTATTTCACTTTGGTTCAAATCATTAACTCACCCATATGTTGCCATCTTGCAGATATGGTCTCCAGTTCCTTCCTGTGTCACTGTACAGGAGTCTGTATTGCATTGTCCAATCAGAGCTGCTGTACCTGCCCTGTGTGGCGATGGACGTGACCTGCTTCCTGGTTCCCAGGTCCACCTGCAGCCACTGGTAATGATCAGTGTCCACAGGAGACCAGCCTCCAGCACCTAGGGTTGAGAGAGACAATTAAACCAGCTCCATAACCTTGTATAGCCAACTCTAACCTACTTGCAAATCATTTTATTTGCATGTGTCTTCCACACACAAATCTTAAACTATTTAACACAAACTCAGCAAAAAAAAAGAAATGTCCCTTTTTCAGGACCCTATCTTTCAAAGATAATTCGTAAAAATCCAAATCATTTCACATATCTTCATTGTAAAGGGTCCCATGCTTGGTCAATGAACCATAAACAACTAATGAACATGCACCTGTGGAACGGTCATTAAGACACTAACAGCTTACAGACGGTAGGCAATTAAGGTCACAGTTATGAAAACTTAGGACACTAAATCAAATTAAATCAAATTTGATTTGTCACATACACATGGTTAGCAGATGTTAATATGAGTGTAGCGGAATGCTTATGCTTCTAGTTCCAACCATGCAGTAATATCTAACAAGTAATCTAACAATTTCACAACAACTACCTTATACACACAAGTGTAAAGGAATGAATAAGAATATGTACGTAAAAATATATGGATGAGCGATGGCCGAACGGCATAGGGAAGATGCAGTAGATGGTATAGAGTACAGTATATACATATGAGATGAGTAATGTAGGGTATGTAAACATTAAATAAAGTGGCATTGTTTAAAGTAGCTAGTGATACATTTATTACATCCAATTTTTAATTATTAAAGTGGCTAGAGATTTGAGTCAGTATGTTGGCAGCAGCCACTCAATGTTAGTGATGGCTGTTTAACAGTCTGATGGCCTTGAGATAGAAGCTGTTCTTCAGTCTTTAGGTCCCAGCTTCGATGCACCTGTACTGACCTCGCCCTCTGGATGACAGCGGGGTGAACGGCTGTGATACCAAGATAATGCCTTTCTACTGACTCTGAAAAACACCAAAAGAAAGATGCCCAGGGTCCAGGCTCATCTGCGTGAACGTGCCTTAGGCATGCTGAAAGGAGGCATGAGGACTGCAGATGTGGCCAGGTCTATAAATTGCAATGTCGGTACTGTGAGACGCCTAAGACAGCCCTACAGGGAGACAGGACGGACAGCTGATTGTCCTCGCAGTGGCAGACCACGTGTAACAACACCTGCACAGGATCGGTACATCTGAACATCACACCTGCGGGACAGGTACAGGATGGCAACAACAACTGCCCGGGTTATACCAGGAACACACAATCCCTCCATCAGTGCTCAGACTGTCCGCAATCGGCAAGTCCTCACCAGACATCACCGGCAACAACCCACTGTCACTGGACCAGACAGGACTGGCAAAAAGTGCTCTTCACTGACGAGTTGCGGTTTTGTCTCACCAGGGGTGATGGTCTGATTTAGGTTTAGCATCGAAGGAATGAGCGTTACACCGAGGCCTCTGGAGTGGGATCGATTTGGAGGTGGAGGGTCCGTCATGGTCTGGGGCGGTTTGTCACAGCATCATCGGACTGAGCTTGTTGTCATTGCAGGCAATCTCAATGCTGTGCGTTACAGGGAATACATCCTCCTCCCTCATGTGGTACTCTTCCTGCAGGCTCATCCTGACATGACCCTCCAGCATCACAATGCCACCAGCCATACTGCTCGTTCTGTGCGTGATTTCCTGCAAGACAAGAATGTCAGTGTTCTGCCATGGCCAACGAAGAGCCCGGATCTCAATCCCATTGAGCACATCTGGGATCTGTTGGATCGGTGGGTGAGGGCTAGGGCCATTCCCCCCAGAAATGTCCGGGAACTTACAGGTGCCTTGGTGGAAGAGTAGGGTAATATCTCACAGCAAGAACTGGCAAATATGGTGCAGTCCATGAGGAGGTGATGCACTGGAGTACTTAATGCAGCTGGTGGCCACACCAGTTAGTGACTGTTACTTTTGATTTTGACCTCCCTTTGTTCAGGGACACATTATTCAATTTCTGTTAGTCACATGTCTGTGGAACTTGTTCAGTTTACGTCTCAGTTGTTGAATCTTATTATGTTCATACAAATATTTACACGTAAGTTTGCTTAAAATAAATGCAGTTGATAGTGAGAGGACGTTTCTTTTTTCGCTGAGTTTAGAAACATCAGTATCCTCTGCTCCTATGTGGCAAACAATATGTGAGTGAAGTGAATGAGACTGCGGCTTAAAATAATCACCAGAGATGATCAGAATAAAAGCTTAGGGTTTCAGTTGTTAATACCTCCTCTTCTGTTGAGCTTTGCGTATCCAGCCCCATATCCACTGGAGTACACAGAAGAGCTGGTAAAAGCTGTGTGAGAGAGTGGTGTGGCCAACGCTTCATCACATTTCCCTGGAGGGCAACACAAAACACAAGACACAGACAAGGGGAGAACGAGTCATCGTCTCATAAAATGACACTTCAGCATGTTGTAACAACTTATTTGAGTCAGTGTTATTTTCTTCCTTATAATTGTATTTTACATTACTTCATATACTGCTCAAACATAGACAGAGAGCATTATATGTATTGGAGAGACATTATGAGAAACGTCCATGAGACGTCTTCCCATTCACACCCTTTTCAATAGCAGTTCCTTGGTGGTAATGATTGGAAGCCAAATGCCATTCAATATAAGTACAATATGTCTGTCCAATGAATATGGCAAGGCCAATTTCTGTCTGGTTTCCTGACCATTTTGGTTATTATTGAACACATCAATAGCAATACATGAATAGCTTAGCATCTAACCTTCAGCCTGTTATGTTCCTGGTAGACACTTTTGATCTTGATTGATAGACACACTCAATCTTAATGAATAACTTTCCATAGACTCCAACAGACTCTTATCGCAATTTGTGCTGATGACTCAGTCTTACTTTGCTACAGAGGTCAAGGGTTAGAATTTGGGGCTGCATTTCAGAACTCTCTTCACACTCTCTACAATCTAATTAACTAGAGGCCTCCAAATCAACACGCACCACTCATGTTTAAATGGAGCTGAGGAGGTCAACATCATTTCCAAAAGTCAATTAGCACTCTTGAATCTGTAGCCATAAGCCAGATACATTTTATAGACTTCAAAAACAACTGCGTGGACTTCAGGAAAGGTTACACAGCGCCCTCACTACCTTTAATGATGTAGCTACGTCCTACCTGCTAACTTGATCTAGAAGAACTAGCTGTATAACTTTTCTCTGTATAACAATTCCTGAGGTTTCCCTATATATCCAACCCTGCTTGATAAATAACATGCAGGAATTGTGTCAGTATTTCCCTGTGCAATCACAGACTATGAAATGACCAGTAAACATTGGACCAAAGTTATTGTGGGGAACTGAATCACCTGCATTATTAATGTTGCTGGACAGCTGAGTACCTATTGAGTTACATAGATTGTTTGTTACTATCCCTTCATTTGCCTCGAATAACATTTAACAGAAAATTGCTTCTATCAACGTGTCTGCCCTGACTGACAAAGAAGGAACGCTTGCTATTTGATGGAAACATGAAAGAACAAACAAGTAATTTGCTCTTTGTATTTTGACAGGTGAAGAGGGAATGTAGCGCCTCACAACAGAAAATAAGGTATCAACGCAACAAACACTTTCTAAGACCCAAGAAATCAGGCAATTCTTGGCGTATGAAAACGTTGGTCTCCAAGGGAGTTGAAAAACATTGCCAGAAAATAACCCCCTACTTTCCAAGACACATTTTGTCAACAACTTTTTGAGAGAAGCACTTGAAAGTGCAAAGAGAACGTTAATCACGATACTGTAGCTGTGGCATTAGGATGTTTTCTTCACGCCAGATTTGTCATCTGCTGAGTATTGATGGAGTTTTACTCATCATCTGTGTGCAAATATTGTGCTGTGTGCTAACACTCACACTCTCGCTCACACACGGTGCGGTAGGCCTGATCACCAGTGATGATGAGACAGCCTACAGGGAGGAGGTCAGTGACCTGGCAGTGTGGAGCCGGAACAACAAACTCTCCCTCAACGTCAGTAAGACCAAGAAAGGGAGTGGGGGGCGAGCACACCCAAAACCACATCGACATGGCTGTAGTGGAGCGGGTCGAGAGCTTCAAGTTCCTTTGATTCCAAATCACTAAACATATGAAATGGTCCATGCACGTACAGTCGTGAAGAAGGCATGGCAGCGCCTCTTCCCACTCAGGAGCTTATAATTGTTTGGCATGGGCCCTCAGATCCTCAAAAAGTTCTACAACTGCACAATTTAGAACATCTTCACTGTGCATCACTGCTTGCTATGGCAATAGCACCAACCTCGATCGCATGGTGCTACAGAGGATGGGTGAGGACATCCCAGTACACGACTGGGGTCGAGCTCCCTGCCATCCAGGACCTCTATATCAGGCGGTGTGAAAGGAAGTAAATCATTAAAACTCCAACCGCCCAAGCCATAGACTGTTCTCTCTGCTTCCGTACGGCAAGTGGTACCGGTGCATCAAGTCTGACACCAACAGGCTCTTGAACAGCTTCTATCCCCATGCAATAAAATTCCTAAATAGCTATAAAAAATGGCTACAGGGACTATATGAGTTGAGCTTTGTATTTTACTCTTAATTTTGACTGTCTCTATGCACACTCATAGTGCCCTACACACTACGCGCACTGATACTCCAACACACATACAAACACTCACTCTATCATTTGCTAACAAACATAATATGCACATATATTTATACTGACTGTACAAACACCCACTCACATACAATCATCATATACGCTGCTGCTACTCTGTTTATCATGTATCCTGTGGCCTAGTCACCTTAACCCTATACATATCTACCTCTATCGATACAGTATCCTTACACATTGTAAATATGGTTCTGGTACTGACCTTGTATACAGTACCAGTCAAAAGTTTGGACAAACCTACTCATTTCAGGGTTTTTCTTTATTTTTACTTATTTTTTTACATTGTAGTATAATAGTGAAGACATCAAAACTATTAAATAACACATATGGAATCATATAGTAACCAAAAAAGTGTTTAAAAAAATACAAAAACATTTTATATTTGAGATTCTCAAAGTAGCCACCCTTTGCCATGATGACAGCTTTGCACAATCTTGGCATTCTCTCAACCAGCTTCATGAGATAGTTACCTGGAATGCATTTAAATGAACAGGTGTGTCTTGTTAATGCAGTCGTGTTGTGGCAAGTCATGTTGTGACAAGGTAGGGGTAGTATACAGAAGATAGCCCTATTTGGTAAAAGACCAAGTCCATATTACGGCAAGAACAGCTCAAATAAGCAAATAGAAATGACAGTCTATCATTAATTAAGACATGAAGGCAGTCAAGTTAAAGTTTCTTCAAGTGCAGTTTCAAAAACCATCAAGCGCTGTGATGAAACTGGCTCTCATGAGGACCGCCACAAGAAAGGAAGACCCAGAGTTACCTCTCCTGCAGAGGATAAGTTCATTAGAGTTATCAGCCTCAGAAATTGCAGCCCAAATAAATGCTTCACAGAGTTCAAGTAACAGACACATCTCAACATCAACTCTTCTGAGGAGACTGCATGAATCAGGTCTTCATAGTTGAATTGCCCAGGCTGGGTATTATTCTACAATAAAGAAAATAGTAAAAATAAAGAAAAACCCTGGAATGATTAGATGTGTCCAAACTTTTGACTGGTACTGTATATGCTTACTTACTTTATGGTGTTCTTCATTTCTTAGTTCTTATTTTTATATCTTGTGTGTTTTTGTTCTATCTTGTTATTTTTTGTATTCCATTGTTATTGATTGCTGTATTGTTGGGGTTAGAGCTTGCAAGAAAGGCATTTCACTGTACTTGTGCATGTGACATTAAAACTTGAAACTTGAAACAAACACACACACACACACACACACACACACACACACACACACACACACACCTTTGCCGAGTCGAGCTTTGCATCATGATCGTTTATTGTAGTGAGATTGTCCCTGATGGTTAAAAACATACATTAAGTGAACCAGATGAATTCCTCAGTGCATAAAGGCATGGCTTAGAAAAGCTGACAACTCATTTCTCACAACTGTGTATCTACTGTAGCTGTGGGATGAGCCTAGAACTCCTGACGTTATTGATTTGGCAATAGCGCCTGAGTGCTGTCTCCTGTGATAGCCTCATTTCCGCTAAGAGCACGAAAACTTTCGATATCATCAGCTACAGCAAGGTCCACTCATCTCATGTCTGGGACTGGCCCTACACATTTTCCTTAAATGTAGTGACAATCATTCCAGGAGCCTTGAGGCTACCGCAGCACAACATCAACAAACATTGGAGTTACACCAAAACAAATTAATTGAGCGCAATGACTAGAGGGGAGCTAATGTTGGAAAATGGTAGCTGGTTATTCTGTACATCGGCACCTTTTCCTAATTGCTAATTTCTTGTCTAACAGTACATGAGCTGCTGAGTTGTGTTTTAGCAGAGAATACCGGTAGGCAGTTTGTTATAGTTACATGACTTGGAACTAGGCCTATAATACCATATCTATTTACACAGAACGTTAGTGGGTGGCAAAGCGCTACCTCATTGAGCAGTGGTAATGTGGTTACTGGTGACTACCGCCACACGCCTACTAGCTGTCATCGAATTAGGCCTGAGGCCTACAGCCAGACATGTCATTTTTTCATTTTATAAAGCAATTTAGAACTGGAAGCCTCCTAAATAGGCAACACAATGTTGATGGGGATAGGCTAATGAATTTGGTCCACCATGCTCCTTTAATTTGCTGCGCTTAAGGTCAGTGACACAATGGCAGAGTTGCTACTACACTGAGAAGTGTGGCATGTTAATCAGCCTGCTCGCTGGCCTCACACGGGAACACAAGTAATGGGTTAGATTCAATCTGCCACTGTGGAGATTCTGGCTTTCTGGGACTTATTAGCACAGCCTGAGCCTTGGCTGAAGCCAAGCTGTTATTGGAGCATGACCGGAGCTTAAACTAATGGAATGGCATGTTTTGTCACCTCCAATGTTAGAGACAGGAGTGAGAGAGTGAGAGAGACAGAGAGACAGGAGTGAGAGAGTGAGAGAGACAGGAGAGAGAGAGAGAGTGAGAGAGACAGGAGTGAGAGAGAGAGACAGGAGAGAGAGAGAGAGAGAGAGAGAGAGAGAGAGAGAGAGAGAGAGAGAGAGAGAGAGAGAGAGAGAGAGAGAGAGAGAGAGAGAGAGAGAGAGAGAGAGAGAGAGAGAGGGGAGAGGAGAGAGGAGAGAGAGAGAGAGGGACAGGGAGAGAGAGAGAGAGAGAGAGAGAGAGAGAGAGAGAGAAAATTGGAAGAACTTTGAAATTTGATGTCTTTTGGCTTCCGTCCTTCTCTTCTCCTGTTATTCTTAGACACTAATAAGTGAATGTCTCTATGACACCACACGTGCCGACAATACTAAACAGTATGTCCCTGAAAAGCCAAGGACACTTGCTCACAGGATTCATCTAATAGTAGAAAAGTAAAGTGTTAGTCAGAACAGTTTTACTTCACAATATCAGCAAATGAAGCTCTAAGAATAATTATTCTCATTGCGACCATTACTGTACTTTCATTCTGCTGTGACAATGAATTGCCCACTTCTCATTGAGCACCAAGTCTGATCCCTCTGAGTGGAAAATTAAAGAAGCCAAATCATTTACTCCGCTAGGAAGTTTGATAGAGTGATGTTTGAATGTTGAACTGTATTGTAGAACACATTAAAACATCAGAGAACAGGGAGAAAAATTGTGTGATGTGTTAGCAAATCAGAATTTGACTAATTCTTATCCACGGAGAAGCAATTCTGCTTCAAATTACATGTTTTACATGCCAGTCAAATTGACTTATATATACTTTTTTTTACATTTCCTTGCCTCTAGATTAGTATTAACAAAAGCAACAAGCTCTTAGAAGCCTTCCCTGTGAGATTTGCGAAGAGAGTAGCCAAGCATAAAATTAAACACGCTCGCTCCACCTCCTCCTGTCCTTCATAGCAAATGGATATTTGAGGCTTTTTGAGTGTTTAAATAACTCTCATGAAGCTGCCTCTTACTACCACACTGCTAGAAGCACATACAGCACTTGATCATTGCCAATTCAGACACAGGACATCGTTTGTCCATTTGTTACATCTGTAACTGCTATATAGTTATTTATCCCTGCCTACAGTCTTTGGTGTGGCATCCTTACGATAATTTGATGAGGCAAACTCTTCATCCAAATCACATATGATATTCTGCCAGAGAAAAGTGTGACATTGATCAATAATAAATGCCATCTAAGAACTGGAATAACCAGGGAAATAATGATATTATAATTGCAGACATAAACTGCGTGGGTCTAAACCTAATATGAACTCCTCGTTGCACGTAATGCCGGGGGAGATATGATATCAGTGAACATGAGTCTGAATGAATACGGGGAGAGGTTCATCAAAAAGCTCATTCGAATAGAGGAACATGACATGGTTCACACCAAGTAGTCATCTTTTTATGTAGTAAGAATCTTAAATCCCGGGAATGCTTGTTATTGCCTCTGAGAGCTGCAGTACAGTCTCCTCAGGGATATGTCTTACAAGCTCAATTAAAAATGTTTTGTTTAAAAATGTTTTAAAAATCCCCCCCTCCCATACTAGATCTGAACTCTGAAATGAATTCAAACTCTTAACGCCTTCTTCTCATACAATTATCTGTATGCATCATTTAACAATCACACATTATACCACCATACTGCTGCTACATCTATGAAAAACATTCCGTTTAAATGTGCAATAAAAAGGGGACAAGGATTAATTAATAAGACAGGTTCTTTAACAGTAAACGAGAGCAGATGCTTTAAACAGAGTTATGTGCCTAAAGATCTGTGTCAGAGACAGGGTTAGTCCCATACGGACCTCCTTAATTTAGAGGCAATGGGGCCAAACTCAAACACACTCAACTATCCCCACATAGCATAAACACCATGTTTCAAACAGGATCCGGTTTAATACAGAACGAAGCTCAAAATACAATATGGGACTACATAAATACAATATGGGACTACATCATTGTGCATGCTTTATTTAATAATAGATTTCATACAAAGCCATGTTTTTGGATCACTCCATTCACAAGAGCAGCAGGCTTTAAGTTAAGCCCCTGAAGCTTTTGTGATAAACAAAGCTATTCGATTTCCAATATTTAGCTAACTCAACTTCAGCTAATAACAATGAACAGGAAAAAATGTAGCCTCCTAAAATGATGACGTTGTTAAAATGTTATATGATTTTAATCTCTGATTCCAGGGTTGGGAGTAATCTTGAGAGTCGGACTGACTGACACTCCAAATGTTGTGATTACTTTTGTTGTGAACGCTGTCAATTATGCCTCTCAAACCCATCCCCATTCAAGTGGTAATGACTGAGCTAGGCTTTGAATGGCTCCCTCCTCAGCTCCCTCTCTTTGTTCGACCCAATCAGACTGAACACAGCATCTGCCCGCGGCGCTCACAAATGAATACTGATTTTGAATGAGAACATGTTCTGTCAAAAGCTAGTGATCCACGGGGGAGGTCTGCTGCCTGAAAGCGAGTGCACGAGTGCTTCCTTTATAATCTGCTCTTTCTGGGACTCAGAAACCCCAGTGATTCCCCTCACAATCACACGCAGAGAGTTATGACCGGCAATCAGCCATGGCAAGACATTGGGACTGGGAGTGTTTCCTACTATTTTCACCTCACATCCCAATTCAACTGCAAACAACATGGGATAAATGCGCAATCACTTCAGAGACGCATGTATAGGAGCCAAGCTGTCACCATATGTGCAACACCAGTGAATGTGGCAAAAAAAACAGCCCAACATTTTATCGGAGATATGGTGTGGTTGTGTTTTTGATATTCTGGGGTCTGATTTTGGGCAGGTCTTTGTTCTGGAGGTGTCCATCAGGAGTGGACAAAAGGAGGAGCCTGTAGAATAGGGGGAGGGTCACGGTAAGTGCGTCACATGGTTTGACAAATCAGGATGGCAGGTGTCCCGAATCTTAATGAGCTTTCTCATTTGCCTAACAAAAAAACACCAATCTAGAGGTTCATTCTCAAACAGGGGGATATGCAGCAAGATTAATATCTGGAGACGCAATCATTATTTCCCTACTTACATGACCCTGGCAGCAGCTTCAGTTCAATATTATTGGAAACATTTTGTTGTTTCGAGTCACCAGAGCAGAGTTGAAACCCGTACAGCATTTGTAAGGAGTAGTCTCTCTTTCACACATAGTAATAGTCCTCTTTCTATTGTGCCAAATGTTTATATTACAGTGCATTATGCTCCAAATGTGCACGATGAGTCTGTTTTTAAAGTTAGTTTGGTGAACTACAGAGAGACCTGATTTGTTTTTGGTCTATTCCCTATGGCTTCTCCATGCAGGTCTCTGAGCTACTTTAGTGAGGATTGACTGGGTTCATTTTTCAAATGTATTTCCTTTTAGTGGGCCAAATTGCATTACTCAGAGTTTGATTTATCTAAATCCTTTAGCCAGGGAAAGTCAATTGAGTCTCATGAATTAAGTGATTAATTCTAAGCTTTAATTTCACGTGATCTTTAAAATGTTTATACGATATATTGCCTGTTATCTTTAAGCAACAAGGCCCGAGGGGGTGTGGTACATGGCCTATATACTGTATCACAGCTAAGGGCTGTTCTTATGCATGACACAAAGCGGAGTGCCTGGATACAACCCTTAGCCGTGGTATATTGGCCATATACCACAAACCCTCGAGGTGCCTTATTGCTATTATAAACTGTTCACCAACATAATTAGAGCAGTAAAAATAAATATTTTGTCTTACCCGTGGTATACAGTCTGATATACCACGGCTGTCAGCCAATCAGCATTCAGTGCTCTAACCACCCAGTTTATAATGATCAATAACTTTGACACTTTTTTTTTTACACTGTATAAAATCATTGAGGCACAAATGTGGCACAAAGCCACTTGACCACAATGAGTCTGTCTTTATGTCCCAGAGGTACCTATAGATCACAAAGGTCAACACAGAGACATCAACAGAAGTCAAGGCTGATGGGTCCCTGGCTTCCCTCGTCATTGACACAAGGCACGATTCTGGTTTTAATTTATAATCCTTTATAATTTATAATCCTTTATTTAACCAGGTAAGTCACATACATAACTTGATAACCGGTCAGGGAAACTGCGACAATAATAATAATATTTCCATAGTAGTTCATTATTTGGCTAACACACAGTATAAATATGTAGATAAGGTAACCAAGAGGTTTACAGCTTAATCTGATCTGAGACATTCAGAAAGCTGAAATAAAACCCCATTAAACCTGAATCTAAATCTCTGCCTCTCCACTCATACAAGTAGTGAAAGGTCAGTGCAGGCTGGAGGAAAACAATTCAATAATGTGTTCAGTAGATATGTTAAATACAAACCTCTGACACAAAAGCACAAACTCTCCTTCTGCCTCTCTCTCCCCATGTATCTCTCACTCATAGTTTCCCCACAGTGTTAGCATGAGTGTGTTAGTATGTCACTCATCCTCAGTGAGCACAGCGTGTAGTCAAGTCTGCCTGTGAAGGCCAGTCAAAATGGTCATTGGTCAGGCTGTGCTCACTGAGTCTTGGCGTAGTCCATATTTTCTCAATTTTCCACTTCCACTTACAATTATCAGATAGTTTGCCACTATGTATTGTCTGTTAAAAATAGCTGAATAGACAAATATAATGACAAATAGTCCCGATTCTGTGTGAATTATCTCCTTTTTTTGTTTTATTTCAGTTTGTTGTTTATTTACTTGTGTCCTGGGACTCATCTCAAGGCATTTCGGGGTATCGCAATGTCTCTCTTGCACACATACATGTACAGGTGAATGACACGTATACACACAATATACAGTACTAGTCAAAAGTTTGGACACACCTGGAATGCTTTTCCAACAGTCTTGAAGGAGTTCCCACATATGCTGAGCACTTGTTGGCTGCTTTTCTTTCACTTTGCGGTCCAACTCATCCCAAAAAATCTCAATTGGGTTGAGTTTGGGCGATTGTGGTGGCCAGGTCATCTGATGCAGCACTCCATCACTCTCCTTCTTGGTCAAATATCCCATATACAACCTGGAGGTGTGTTTTAGGTCATTGTCCTGTTGAAAAACAAATGATAGTCCCACTAAGCGCAAACCAGATGGGATGGCGTATCGCTGCAGAATTATGTGGTAGCCATGCTGGTTAAGTGTGCCTTGAATTCTAAATAAATCACTGACAGTGTCACCAGCAAAGCACCCCCACACCATCACACTTCCTCCATTCTTCACTGTGGGAACCACTCATGCAGAGATCATCCGTTCACCTACCCTGCGTCTCACAGACACAGCCGTTGGAACCAAAAATCTCAAATTTGGTCTCATCAGACCAAAGGACAGATTTCCACCAGTCTAATGTACAATGCTCGTGTTTCTTGGCCCAAGCAAGTCTCTTCTTCTTATTGGTGTCCTTTAGTAGTGTTTTTTATTTATTGTTGCAGCAATTCAACCATGAAGGCCTGATTCACAAAGTCT
Organism: Oncorhynchus keta; assembly: GCF_023373465.1. Lineage (NCBI taxonomy): Eukaryota > Metazoa > Chordata > Actinopteri > Salmoniformes > Salmonidae > Oncorhynchus > Oncorhynchus keta. Next base: position 27,418,128 of record NC_068435.1, on the reverse strand, counting down.
CCTGTGAACAGTTGATGTTGAGATGTATCTGTTACTTGAACTCTGTGAAACATTTATTTGGGCTGCAATCTGAGGTGCAGTTAACTTTAATGAACTTATCCTCTGTAGTAGAGGTAACTCTGGGTCTTCCTTTCCTGTGGCAGTCCTCATGAGAGCCAGTTTCACCACAGCACTTGATGGTTTTTGAGACTGAACTTGAAGAAACGTTGAAAGTTCTTGACATTTTCCACATTGACTGACCTTCATGTCTTAAAGTAACGATGGACTCTCATTTCGTTTTGCTTATTTGAGCTGTACTTGCCATAATATGGACTTGGTCTTTTACCAAATAGGACTATATTCTGTATACCGCCTCTACATTGTCACAACACAACTGATTGTCTCAAACGCATTAAGGAAAGAAATTTCACAAATGAACTTTTAACAAGGCACACCTGTTCATTTAAATGCATTCCAGGTGACTACCTCATGAAGCTGGTTGAGAGAATGCCAAGAGTGTGCAAAGCTGTCATCAAGGCAAAGGGTGGCAACTTTGAAGAATCTCAAATTTCAAATATATTTACATTTGTTTAACACTTCTTTGGTTACTACATGATTCCATGTGTTATTTCATAGTTGTGATGTCTTCACTATTATTCTACAATGTAGAAAATAGTAAAAATTAAGAAAAACCCTGGAATGGGTAGGTGTGTCCAAACTTTTGAGTTGTACTGTATATATTTATTAAATGATGGCTTTGCTTGCAGGTCAACAGGTCTTAATGTTTAACAGGGACATCTAAAGTGCCTGTCACATGAGACCAGTACTCTCTTCCAGCCATCACTACATCTGTTTCAGTCCTGTGTTTAACAGGGTAGCATAAAGAGCAAAGCATGAACACCTACTTCCTAAAACATGTATGATGATAATATCAATCATAGCCTATTGATGTTCTTGTGCATTCAATCTTATTCATGTACACTCAAGCTTATTCATATACACCCATCAATTATATAAGAACACAGTAGGCGTCCTAATCTAGCCTGTTATAATTACATTTTTAATTAAACTTTTCGGAGACTCGAATTTGTCTTAATTAAAAAAAAAAAGAAACAATCCTGCAGTGCGTTGTAATAAGAACCGCACTCCACAGAAACAAAGTGGCAGAAACATCTATCAATGATAAATAATTTTGACACCAAACGTAGCCTATAGCCTACCGTATCCTGCCATTCAGCATCATCTAGGATCTATCTCTAGGCTATGAGCGAAACAAGGAGGCATAGGTAGCTTATAAGCAGCATAGCGCCCCCCTTAATAAATACAATAACATACGATTCTATATTACTGAAAATAAACACCGGTAATAATTATACTGCCATGTCTTCGAAGCGGGTCTGATGCCGAAGTAGTAAACACTTTGACGCATAACACTTAGTCTGCAATGCCCTGGTCCTGAACAAGAAGAGCACAAAGCAACGTAGCAAAGCGCATACCATATAGGCTACAGTGTGTGTTAATAGCCTACTTACGGGATGCTGAAGATGCCGCGCTGAGGCTGCTGAAGCGACTGAAGATCCAGAGCAGTAACGTTAGCTCCTTTCCCGGAAGCATATTTAAATAAAGCTTGAAACAAAGCAAATTTTGGCAAGTTGTGTTTTCCGTTGCCTATGGATGTTTCATTACCCGCCTCTACAGGCGGAAGCAAGCTGAAGACAGCTATCCAGATAATGGTTTATTAGCTATATAGAAAGTGGCTGCTACCAAGCGGCTAGTTACATGCCTGTGCGCAATATTCGCTACCTCTCGTGTCACCGAGCAAAACAGTTTTTTGTTCGCACTACCCCATTACATCTAACGGTATTGTCGGATACTATCTTTATAATTATGATTGGACATACAGAAGAATCGTTGCCAGGTGCTGAATTGGAAATTGCCTTGCCGTTCCCCTATATTTCTGTGATGATGGTATGGTCCACAAAACATTTATTTATATACTGTATAAAAAATAAAAAAAATTATTGCAGCAATAATAACAATAACACACATCAATACAGCGACACTCCTGTGAATAAAATGTAATAATAGAACACCAGGCGAGCCCCCAAACAAAAGATTAATTCAGGACATCAATAATATGTGGCAAGGCAATCAGACATTAACAGACATTCAGAGACATGACTTCTCATAATTTTTCCAACTTTTTAAGTTTCACAAGTTTGAGAGATTTATAAAATTGCAACAGTTCAATGAAAAAAATACAAAATAAGACATTTTTCCACCTCATTTACATTTGTGAATATAATATTTGGCCAGGAGAATAATAATGTTAATAAAATAGTTATGATCGGAATTACAAGGATAAGCATAATGCCATTTAACATCAGCAAAGATAAACATACAGTTTTGGGTCACTTATAAATGTCTCAATGTCAACATTGATCTCAACGTCAACAGTGAAGAGGCGACTCCAGGATGTTGGCCTTCGAGGCAGAGTTCCTCTGTCCAGTGTCTGCGTTCCTTTGTCCGTCTTAATATTTTTTTTTTTATTGGCCAGTCTGAGATATGGCTTTTTCTTTGCAACTCTGCCAAGAAGACCAGCATCCTCTGTGTCGCCTCTTCACTGTTAATGTTGTGACTGGTGTTTTGCGGGTGTTATTTAATGAAGCTGCCAGTTGAGGACTTGTGAGGCGTCTGTTTCTCAAACTAGACACTCTAATGTATTTGGTCCTCTAGCTCAGTTGTGCACCGGGGCCTCCCTCTCCTATTTTTATTCTGGTTAGAGCCAGTTTGCGCTGTTCTGTAAAGGGAGTAGTACACAGTGTTGTATGAGATCTTCAGTTTCTTGGCAATTTCTCACATGGAATTGTCTTAATTTCTCAGAACAAGAATAGACTGACAAGTTTCAGAAGAAAGGTCTTTGTTTCTGGCTATTTTGAGGCTGTAATCGAACCCACAAATGCTGATGCTCCAGATACTCAAATAATCTAAAGAAGTCCAGTTTAGTTTCTTCTTTAATCAGAACAACAGTTTTCAGCTGTGCTAACATAATTGCAAAAGGGTTTTCTAATGATCAATTAGCCTTTTAAAATTATTAACTTGGATTAGCTAACACAAAGTGCCATTGGAACACAGGAGTGAGGGTTGCTGATAATGGGCCTCTGTACGCTTATGTAGACATTCCTTTTTTTATCAGTTTCCAGCTACAATAGTAATTTACAACATTAACAATGTCTACACTGTATTTCTGATCAATGTGATGTTATTTTAATGGATAAAAATGTGCTTTTCCTTCAGAAACAAGGACATTTCTAAGTCACCCCAAACTTTTAAACGGTAGTGTAGGTAATTCTGGAGATTTTATACACAATCATTCATGAATTTAAATCCATTTAACTAGAATGGCAGCATGAAAAATAAATGCTCTATAGATTCGGAATCAGAGGAACAAAAAACACAAGGCATTTTGTAAAAATGTAATCTTTTGTGAAAGAAATCATTAACAGGGTAGAAGAATATATTTTAAAATTAGTTTCTTTAACATTTGGGATAACTGGACAAGTAAGGTAAAAGGTAGTCGCTTTTGACCACAGCATGGGTTGGTCACTTCCATAGCAATATATTGAATTATAATCACCAAAAATTACTTCATTAACTGCCAATCGTATCCACCTATTGTTGCATTTTTTATCCAAAAGTTTCAAGTCATTAATTTGTAAACTTAGAAAAGAGAGAACAACCTCATAATATAACAAAGTGTTCTTAATATGTCCAAGTAAAGGAAGTGGAATTGCTTTGCAAACCTTCATATATTCTCTCTCAGTAATATTAACCTGACATTTACCAATGAACTCATCAAACGGCAAAAACTCCCCAGTGTTGTCTACCAAATCACATACAACATGACTACCCTTGTCAAACCAAAGACCTTTGAAAATGGATTTCCTATTAATTTTAATAATTATATTATTACAAATCAATATTTTGTGGGGCGAAAAAATGTGCTTGAATATCATTTTCTAAAAAAAAAACATATTTGCTGCTGAAACTTAGACAATTTCACAGGTAATTTTGGAGGGTCAAAATCACATTTCATTAGGAAATCAAGTCCACCAAGTTGATTAGCCAGACTGTTAGGGATATGATACCACATTGAGGTAGGATTAGACAGACATAATTTCAACTATTTAATTTTAAAAGCACCCACTAACGACTCAAAATAAATAGCCTGCAAACCTCCACGATCATAGTCATTCACTAATTGTGATTTCCAAATATAATGCATTTTATTTTTCCAAACAAATCTAAATATAACAGAATTTACTTTTAAAAAATGTTATCAGAAGAAAGAAAAAGGGATTGACTTTGGTAAATGATTCGAGATAAACCATCTGTCTTGGACAAAAGAATACGACGCAAAATTGAGATATCACATTGCAGCCACTGACTTAATGTCAACGATGGGTGTAGCTGGTGCATGGAAGTCAGGCGCAGGAGAGCAGAGATGAGTGAACACGAAGCACTTTACTTAGGCAAATAGTAAGACCAGAATGCAACAGCATCACCAAAACCAAATGCCCAAAACAACACAAAGTACCACAAACAAAGTACAAAGTACAGGCTGCCACAAAACACAGGTATACATAAAACCTGGTGCAAACCAGCCGGAAACGTGCCAACCTCGACAAATAAACAATACCCCACACAGACATGGAGGGAAAAGAGGGCTAAATACACATAGTAATTATGAGGAGACGTAAACCAGGTGTGCAGGAAAACAAGACAAAATAAATGGAAAATTAAAGGTGGAGCGACGATGGCTAGAAGACCGGTGACGTCGCCCGCCACACGCCCCCCGAACAAGGAGAGGGACTGGCTTCGACGGAAGTCGTGACACTTAATGAAACTCTCATGGAATTAATCCTATTATCAATGTTTAAAGATTCTCTATCTGAATTTATTTTGTGATAAGAATTCCTAAATATTTACCTTCCTTTTTAACAGGTATGGGGGAAATGTTGACGGAGTCACAGCAATGAATTGGCATGCGATCACATTTGTTAAGGTAGAGAGTCAACCCAGAGGCCATAGAACATTTCTTGATTCTGTCAATTGCCAAGGGAATAGCCGCTTTATCCTTTAGGAAAAGGGTAGTATCATCTCAAATTGACTGATATTCTTTATCTTTACCAAAAATATGGATCCCTTTTAAATTCTCAGATTTGTTAGTAAATCTGTGGCTAAAATAAATAAAAGAGGGGAGATTGAACATCCCTGTCTAATTCCTCTACCAATAGAGAAACTAGGGGATGTGCCATTACTCATAACCACCGAACTTAAATATCATCCTTATCACTTTACAGACATTCTCCCCAAACCCAAAAGTAGAGAGAGTTCTAAATAAAAAGTTGAGCTCTAAAGTGTCAAAAGCATTAAAAAAAATTCTAAAAACAATATAAAGCCATCATCTTCTATGAACTCACTATAGCCTAAAATATCTAAAACCAATTGTATATGGTTATGGATACTCCTTCCTTTAATGAAGGCTGATTGAGTTTCACTGATTATATCATCGAGGCCTATTTTCAGCCTATTGGCATAGACATGAGCTAGTAACTTATAGTCAGTTGCCAACAATGTGATTGGTCTCCAATTGTACAGGTAAAATGAGTCCTCCTTTGGTTTTAAACCTTTATTTAACTAGGCAAGTCAGTTAAGAACAAATCCTCAATTCAATCACGGCCTAGGAACAGTTGGTTAACTGCCTTATTCAGGGGCAGAACGACATATTTTTACCTTGTCAGCACAGGGATTCAATCTTGCAACCTTCTTGTTACTAGTCCAACACTCTAACCACTAGGTTAGCTGCCGCCCCAAAGAACTATTCGTCCCTATCTCAAAGAAGGAGGTAAGATAGCATTAGCAATACCCTATTTGTGGACCAAAAGCAATAACTCTCTAATATCAGGCCAAAAATGTCGATAGAATTCAGGAGTCAGGCCATCCAGTCCAGGAGATATATCTATTATTATTATTATTATATTATTATTATTATTATTATTATATTATTATTATAGGCATTTGTTTAATGGCTCGGTCCAACTCAGTATTATCTATATCAGAATCACAAAGTTGAATAAACCTTTCTCCTAAAACAGAGTTAACTAAATCAAAAAAGGAATCCAAACCGCCTTCTGAAAGATGAGATTGATATAGTGAACTGTAGAATCGTCCACTAAACATACACAAGGGGACACACTTCAGTGACGTGAAATTACAGAGGTTTTTTTCTATACCCCTTTACCGTCACGCACACTTCCTTTCCATAACAACACAGCCAGATCTGAATCATATGGCTCTACCTGTACAGAGCACATGTCCCTTTGCCATTCCAGTCGCCAAAGTGCACTTATGGGTGGTGGTGTCAGTTTGAACATCTGCCTCCTGAAAGGTCTGTGCACGGCCCTGCCCGGAATGATTATGTTGAGTTGTTGGCGCTCAATATATAGAGAACAAGTATTTGATACACTGACAATTTTGCAGGTTTCCCTACTTACAAAGCATGTAGAGGTCTGTAATTTTTATCATGGGTACACTTAAACTGTGAGAGACGAAATCTTAAAACAAAAATCCAGAAAATCACATTGTATGATTTTTAAGTAATTAATTTGAATTGTATTGCATGACATAAGTATTTGATACATCAGAAAAGCAGATCTTAATATTTGGTACAGAAACCTTTGTTTGCAATTACAGAGATCATATGTTTCCTGTAGTTCTTGAACAGGTTTGCACACACTGCAGCAGGGATTTTGGCCCACTCCTCCATACAGACCTTCTCCAGATCCTTCAGGTTCCGGGGCTGTCGCTGAGCAATACGGACTTTCAGCTCCCTCCAAAGATTTTCTATTGGGTTCAGGTCTGGAGACGCTTCTTACGGAGCCACTCCTTAGTTGCCCTGGCTGTGTGTTTCGGGTCGATGTCATGCTGGAAGACCCAGCCACGACCCATCTTCAATGTTCTTACTTACAATTTTATCCCCGATGTCCTTACACAGCTCTCTGCTCTTGGCCATTGTGGAGAGGTTGGAGTATGTTTGATTTTGTGTGGACAGGTGTCTTTTATACAGGTAACGAGTTCAAACAGGTGCAGTTAATACAGGTAATGAGTGGAGAACAGGAGGACTTCTTAAAGAAAAACTAACAGGTCTGTGAGAGACAGAATTCTTACTGGTTGGTAGGTGATCAAATTCATATGTCATGCAATAAAATGCTAATTAATTACTTAAAAATCATACAATGTGATTTTCTGGATTTTTGTTTTAGATTCCGTCTCTCACAGTTGAAGTGTACCTATGATAAAAATTACAGACCTCCACATGCTTTGTAAGTAGTAAAACCTGCAAAATCGTCAGTGTATCAAATACTTGTTCTCCCCACTGTAACTAAACATGTATAGGTTAGTAACATCTACTGCACTGATAACATTGTAAATCAAATCAAATCAAATGTATTTATATAGCCCTTCGTACATCAGCTGATATCTCAAAGTGCTGTACAGAAACCCAGCCTAAAACTCCAAACAGCAAGCAATGCAGGTGTAGTCTGAGGGAAGGCCGTCATGCACCCCACAAAAATCTGAAAGGGCTTAAAGTATGTGAACATGGCTGGGGGGTGGAGAATTAGCATTTTTCAAACCTGAAACAGCCTTTTCCTGCTATCTAAAGCGATATCATTATGCTTCATTCTATGTCAAAAGTATGTCTATTTTCTAAATTCTACAAACCTTGCCAGCAGGCATGCCAGCTAAAATAGTTAGACAATCTAGCTACTCTAACTTGATAGCCTAAAGTTCTCAAAGAAGAATAGCAAGAATCGTGTAAACTAACAGGCAGACCACAAACAGGCAAATAACGGCGCAGTATAACAGTGTTGTGCAGAACGGCATTTTCGGAAGGCACAACTCGTTGGTCCTTGTCACGGATGGGCTATTGCAGCATAGGGTGGTGCAGTCTGCACAAAGCATCACCAGGGGCAAACTACCTACCCTCCAGGACACCTACAGCCCTGGTGTCACAGGAAGGCCAAAAAGATCATCGAGGACAACCACCCCGAGCCACTGCATGTTCACCCCGCTACCATCCAGAAGGTGAGGTCAGTACAGGTGCATCAAAGCTGGGATGAGAGACTGAAAAACAAGGTTCTATCTCATGGCCATGAGACTTTTAATTTAAACAGCCATCACAAACCCAGAGAGGCTGCTGCCTACTTAGACTTGAAATCATTGGCCACTTTAATAAATGGATCACTCGTCATTATAATAATGTCACTTTAATAATGTTTACATACCTTGCAATACTCATCATATATATATATATACACACCGTATTTTATACCATCTATTGCATCTTGCCTATGCCGCTCTGTCATTGCTCATCCATATATTTATATATATATATATTCTTATTTCGATCCTTTACTTAGATGTGTGTTTATTAGGTAATTGTTTTGTAATTGTTAGATTACATGTTAGATATAGCTGCACTGTCGGAACTAGAAGCACAAGCATTTCGCAACACTCACAATAACATCTGCTAACCATGTGTATGTGACCAATAAAATGTGAAAAAAAGAAAAAGCAGACAACCGTACCGGGTTCCACGGGATCACCAACACTGGACAATTGAGGAGTGGAAAAATATTGCCTGGTCCAATGAATCTTGGTTCCTGTTGCGTCATGCTGATGGCAGAGTTAGGATTAGGAGCAAACAGCATTAATAAATGCCCCCATCCTGTCTGGTGTCAACGGTAGAGGCTGTTGGCGGTGGTGTAATGGTGTGGGGAATGCTTTCCTGGCATACGTTAGGTCCCTTGATACCAAGTGAGCAACATTTCCATGCCAAGAAGAATTCAGGCTGTTCTGGAGGCAAAGGGACTAGATGGGTATACCTAATAAACTGGACACAGTGTATATACATATATTTTAAAGACATATCTAAGGGGGCACAGGGATATGACGCCTCTGGTCTGAGGGCTACAGCAGTCTGCCTACAAAAAGGGGGAATGTTGAAAAGTGTTAGGAATAACAGTCTCGCCTCATACAACATAAAATATTCATCCAGAGCTACAGACTAATCACTAACTTGAAGGAGAATTCTAATTTGAATGTTTAATTTGTTTTTGCCTCAGGAGGTTTTCATCCATTATCCATATGAGTAATATGTGTAATTTAGTCAAACAGTGGATGGACACACTTGAAAGAAAACTACAGTAGCCCTACTCAATCTTCTGACTTGAAGGTTGCTGGATCAAATCCCCGAGCTGACAAGGTAAAAATCTGTCGTTCTGCCCCTGAGCAAGGCAGTTAACCCACTGTTCACCAGGTGCCGAAGACATGGATGTCGATTAAGGCAGCCCCCCACACCTCTCTGATTCAGAAGGGTTGGGTTAAATGTGGAAGACACACTTCAGTTGAATATATTCAGTTGGACAACCTCCGATCATTAAACTTGACCAGGCCTAATTATCTAGGCCTACCTATATTACGCAAACATAAACAAGCCCTTTTGTGTTTAAAGGTAAGACCTACAACCGGCACTTTTATTTTCTTATCTGTCTCACTGGAGAAGACTTACACCATATGTGAAGTACACCTACTGTGAATGTTGTGAATGCTCATCTTTGTGAATTGTGTGATCAACTCTTCCCTGTGCCTCTCAGCTTGTATGACCTATTATCAATAGAATAGGTCAATGGTATTTTATTTTCTGGGGATATTATATCTCATTGATTGGTCTTTTCCACACCATTGCTCGAAACAAACACCACAGTCGGCAATGTTGCAGCTACCTCAGCATCAATGATTCATACAGTACTTGGATATGATTTTTATTACATGAAGCTTACGATTTTACTCACCTCTTCAAAATGTCATCCATACAGATATCCCCTTCTGGCCCTAAAATCCATAAGCCTGAATAGAACATTCACTCACTCTGGGCTTTGAACCTTTCACAGTGTTTCAAATTCAGTTCCTTCAGCTCTACTTGTTTTCCTTGTGTGTGTAGCAATATTTACAGCAATAAAAGGTTAGTAGGAGGGGAGGAAAATCCAAGTCATATAATATGGAACACACAGGCTCACATAATTAGAATTCCCTAGAGATCCTCTCTGATTCTCAAGATTTTGCAGTGTACAAAGAGGTCATGTTTGCTACTGGCCTTACAAGGGAACAAGGACTACACAAGAGAACATAGTAAATAGAAAAAGTTTGTGTAGCAGCAGCTCTGCAAGCTTATCTTATCTGACTATGATGTGAAGTTGTGCAAAACAAACTGAGCCGGAAATAACTCTTAGATTGATGTTAGAATTAAATGAAAAACAGAAGATAATGAACTTGATTTAATCAATCCATTCAGGGTGTACTGTCATCATATCAGTAATGGAAGACAGCATTAGTCCTTCCTTAGAGGAAACATAACATCGTCCCCAAGCTGTATCACAACCGGCCGTGATTGGTCCCATAGGGGGGTGCACAATTGGCCCAGCGTCGTCCGGGGTTTGGCCGGTGGAGGCCGTAATTGTAAATAAGAATTAGTTCTTAACTGACTTGCCTAGTTAAATATAGGTAAAAAATAAATAAAAAAAAGAGCACAGCGCATATAAGCCTGGAACACCAAGGATTCAAAGTTAGCCTTAGTGGGAGTGAACATTGAATTCTATGGGTGTGACCTTACTGAGAAAATTATTTTTCATTTCATTTTAGCCAATCATATGACTGCAAGGCATAAATCTAAAACACATATTGGTGTGTGGGGGGGTTGTGGGAGAAAATTGGTTGGTAGATTAAGCCAAATAAGACAACGCGTCGCAAGTTTCTCCCAATCTGTCTGTATTGGCTAACTAAGGCCAAGTTTGATGCGTTGGCCCACCAGACTCTTCGCGCATTTGGGGCGGAAGTGTCTGGGAACGAGAATAGAGGAAATATAACCGATAACGTGTTCATCAAAACAATACGGTGAATTCCAAAACTCTTGATCAGTATTCATATTTTCAGTTATTTAGAGGAAATTAACACCAGAGATGTGAATTCTTACTAAGCCAGATTTATTTACAGAGCAAACAAATATGAACTGAAGATAATAATATACAAAGAAGAAAAAAAACACTTCTCGGCATTTGAACCCATGTCTTGTTGCAGCTAGTCCGTCAGTCTGGAGAGATATTCAACCACCACTGCAAGACAAAATTGCAATTAATTAATTAATTAATTAATATAAAAGAGATAAGAATGTTTTAAAATATGAAAAAGCAATTGCCATGAAGGAACAGTGCCATCTATCATCATTGTGCAGAAATGGATTTACAGAAGGGCTATTCAACTGCCGGCCCACAGTCCAGATCGGGCCCTTTCTCAATCACACTGGATCCCTGATCAGTTCTGGAATATTATTTTCAAAATCTGGGGAGGAAATTCCATGCAAAAATCTTATGTTTATTGCCAAAATGACAAATGCTACTAGGCCCTTTAGTGTAGTTTCTAGCGTTAGATGGGATTATTATTTTATTTTTATGAATTTTGCTTTAGCGTTAGAATGGTTTGGACTATAGCATCCACTATGACCCCATTCCTGAAAGCTAAGACTCTCAAGAACGTGCACCTTCCGTTTCCCCTCGATGATGCTCACAAGGTGTGCAAGACTCGTTAGAAGGACATATGAGAAAAAAAGACTGACAATGGGCTGTGATGATACCATTGTCGCAATATTTTTTTCCAATGAAAAAATTAAAACAGACCAAACTATTTGGTCCTTTAAAAACCTGCTGTATGTAAAATATTGACTTCTATAGCTTGAAAAATAATTAGGGCTGGGACGATACCAGTATCATGATACTCGTTAGTATTGTGGCAAGAAAAGACAAAGCGGCTTTAACTTTTTTGAGGAAAAACAGCCCTATTTTTCAAAACAAACATAATGTTGTCATCCAGAGTAACATTTATTTATTTCCCAAGCTATAGCACACACAATTTTACATACAGCATGTTTTTAAAGGACCAAATAGTTTGGTCTGCTATATGTTTTAATTTTTGCCATGGAAAATAATTGTCCCGGCCCTACTAATGTCTGGAGAAAATGAATTCAAAGCACACTTCCTTTAGACTGAAATGTTGAACAAGGCGACCGGATTGCTATATCTTCATGTGTGATTTATAACCTTTATTGAGATAATGGCAATAGGGCCAGAGTCAAGAGTTTTTCTTAAATACATTGGTACACATTTGTTTTCTAATATAGAGCATCACATAGCCTGCTGGTCCATCTTATCACTGTGTGTTGAGGCAATAAAGACAAAATACTTTGTTTTCAGATGGGAAAGAATGACCCCATTACTTTCAGCAACATTTAAGTGCATTATATGGTGTGCGTGCATAGTTATATATATAGCTCTTCTGGAGAATAATTGCATGTCGAAAAATGTTCAGCCCCCCTGCAACCATAAAAGTATAGTTGAATAGCCCTGATTTACAGTAATACTAAGCTGCTGTTGATTAATACTTACACAATGATGTTGTTGATGGGGATGTGGATGAGTTTGACAAAGAAACCAATGAAACCCATGATAGCAAAACCTATTGCTGTGGCCATTGCAATCTTTGAGAATTCTGAAATTAAAAATAAAAGTTTAATCAGATTTTGCATGGCCAAATTCTGTTGGCTGCTACCTTACACAGTTTGGTTGACCTGAGGCTAACACATCATTAAATCATGTACAGTATTGTAAAACAATGTAGTTTTGCTACCCTCTGTTAGTGGATCGCGATTAACCAAAATGTTGGATAAAAATATGTGAATTCCATTTTGTTTGTTTTATTTCGATGTGCTTAACACTCACATTGAGCAGTTTCTCTAGAGATGACACATTCCCGGGCTAGATGTGATTTATGTAGTAGTTTCCAACAGGCCAATATTCTACATAGTTTATCGAAGAAAATATGGTAATTAACTACAATGACCATAATGCATTGCGTGCCTTGTCCGGTCTGTGTGTTTCTTTGCCTGCTAAGTTAGGTTAGTGTGGGGAAGACATGGAGAGTGAGACGAGAGAAGAATGCGCGAACGAGAGGGAGAGTGTCGTTGCTTCACGAGGTATCTCTACCAGAAAATACATTAACTAAGTGATGGATGGTTGGTATTCAGCAGTCATAAAAGTGCGCCTTATTTACTAATAAAATTGTTATTTTGAGAGACAGCATAGGCAGCAGCTTTATACAGATGCGATAATGACTTGGAATTAAATAATAAATTCATTAAATGTTATATACACACAACTGAAATATTTTATTAAAGTAATGTGAATAAATGTTGGTTAATAAGTGATAAACAGTATTGGGCAGTCACTACCACCATGGGACTTATTAATTGTTTTATTTTGTGTCGTTACAGCATTCAACCCACAATGCATTATTGTTTTATTTTATACATCAAAACTGAAAACATTGTTTTTTTATAAATAATCGAACCGAAATTACCTCAAAAAGCACGAATTGCTCAGCACTACCTTTTGTATGCTACCTTAGGAAGTTAGATCAACCAGAAGCTAGCAAATCATTAAATAACTTCAATAGAAGAAATGTGCGGTATTGTTATTGTAAAAAAATAATGTATGGATTTGGATAGTCAACTGATAAAAGCAGAAAATAAAAGACAGTGACAGAAAGGAAAGATCTATAATACAAATAAATATGCCCAATCAGTTCTACGCATATATGATGACATCATGCTAGGAAGGGAGGCTTGCGAGAATTCCTCAAAAGGTAACTACATTTCGTTTTATTTACAGCATAAGGGTACCGTGTTGTCTAAGAAACGTCGACCATTCACAACAGCCAGCCATTCATGATAAGGATAAATAACTATGATACAAAATAGATTACCTTTTCTGTCTGGCTTGGTACACCTCTTCACAAGCCTTATTGAGTCCTTCACAAACTGCCGGCTGGGCTCCACAAATTGCATTACTTGGTCCATGTTGGAAAGGTTTTGATCCTAATAGGGGAACAATACATACAATTTATAAGTTCATGTATAGGCCTACTCACCAGCATATATACATCTAATACAGTGTAAGCTTTTAGGTTAGTGTCATTTTGCTGTAGCTCAGTAGCCTATACACCAGTGTAACCCTCTAATACCATAAACTTCAGGCTTGGGTAGCCTTCATATTTCAACACACTGGTTTGTGCAATGTTTAACATTTCGTGAAGACATTGAAATAGTTAGTTACACTGTAGCCGATACTGCAGCTCAGCAAATGTAAGAGATGTATTATGTAAGCTATATTGTAACGACTGTTCTTCTGAAAACAACATATTGTTAAAGCTCTTACACTGCGTTGCTTGATGAAACTTCTAAACTATTAACAACACAAAAATAGATATGTAAATTAATGTGATAGGGTAATTCTAGTAGACTTACCGGAGTTCTCTTCTGAAGAACTATTTATGTGACTGCTCTATGTAAAGGCCACGTATGTTCTAAAAGCCGACGTCGACATCGGGTAAATACGCATGCGCTCAAGGGTAACTCGGATGTGAAGGATGACGCCAACTCTGACGCACGCGAAATAGGAAAAGTAGCGACATTCTTCGGGGGTGTAAACCGAGCTTTCGTGTCCTGAGTAAATCTAGTAAATGCACTTATGAATCAAATAATGCCTAATGGAATAGCTAAACTACATGCTCTCCCGAGAACCTCTATATGGATGTTGTAAACCACCGTGCCCGTGATAATTCCGAAACCAATGTACTTCTGTGAACATAACGCTAAGAAAGAAAGGGAGTGCCTGTTAACCTTAAAATACATGGTATTGGTATAGGCAGCTTGTATGAATACAATTAAATCCCTTCCTGCCCAGATAGGAATATTTTTTACTAACATGTGCATGGCTAAAAAGGACTGTCCGCATGCACACACGCTTAAATCAAATGTAAATCCACCTATTCCTCTACAATGTATGGAAACCATTTCTAGAGGCAGTCATTCAGGCATGGACTTTGAAGCTGTGCAAGATTGAATGCAGTCACTCACTCACTAGATGGTAGTAAGGTGCCATGTACTGCATATGGCTGTCTTTCAGAAAACAGTGGTAGCAGTTTCAGCAAACGGCCTTGTTCAAGATCTTGAGTCATTGTTCCTACCCTTAAAAATTGACCTTGGTACTACTATGGTACTTTCATTCATACCATGGTATAGTTTGAATCATGGAAATGTACTGTGGTTTTAACTTTGAAGTATGATGTTACTGCCATGCACTTAAATAATACTATGATATTGCCTCATTTCTACCATGGTATAGATGTGGATCATGGAAATACCATGGTAATGCACAATAATGATAAATGGTAGCAAAAAATGATCATATGGTACAATCTTTATTAATTGTGCGTTACCATAGTACAATGGCAGTATAATGCATTAAATAAATAAACTCCCCAAGGTCAAAAGAGTTTGGTTGGTATTATATTGGTGAATTTATTTACCAGTATGGGCAAGTTTCTGATAAAGTCAGAGACAGGCTACTATTGTTGGTCCTAGTTTGACTGTAACATTAAAGATAAAGGGAAATAGCTGCTGTGAAAAAAGGGGAAATACTTTCTGTATAGTGTTGTTTTTTTGCTCATGTTTGGGTTCCCTGTGTTGCCAACCTGAAATGTGGGAGAATGTGAGATATATGGCAGCCTAATCTTTGGCATTTGGTAATCATTTACAGTAAAGTTTTTTTTTTTGCCGCTCTAGTGGTTGCTTCACGTGCTCTTACTCTACATTGGCTCTGCCTAGTCAGCCTGCCTGCCTAGTCAGTTGAATGAGGGAGCCGAGTTCATTAAAAACTGAATAGGGAAACACCAGATAAAATAGATATTTTAAACGTTATCATCACGGTGAGCGAGTTATAGAGCATGTGATATGAAACACAAAGTTAAGCAGAGTGTGATGATATAATTGTTGTTATTTCCTGATGATGTTTTGATAGTTTAGTTAATTTATAAAAGTCTGTTAGCATAGAAGCTGACGTCGGCTAAAGTTAGCTTTAGTCAAGCTAATGACAGGATCAACGAACGTTGTTAACAAAGAGAAACATTGTAACTTGCTGTTTTTAGGTATAGGTTGAGATTTACATGATTAAAATGTATCTAGGCGATAAGATGCTAATAACTTTTTTGAATTGTTTTATGTTGGCTATTTAGAATTGTATAAGAGTCAGTTGAATGACTGAGAGCCAACGGAAAACTGTATTGAAGAGAACCAAATCAAAATCAAATGTATTTATATAGCCCTTCTTACATCAGCTGATATCTCAAAGTTCTGTACAGAAACCCAGCCTAAAACCCCAAACAGCAAGCAATGCAGGTGTAGAAGCACGGTGGCTAGGAAAAACTCCCTAGAAAGGCCAAAACCTAGGAAGAAACCTAGAGAGGAACCAGGCTATGAGGGGTGGCCAGTCCTCTTCTGGCTGTGCCGGGTGGAGATTATATCAGAACATGGCCAAGATGTTCAAATGTTCATAAATGACCAGCATGGTCAAATAATAATAATCACAGTAATTGTCGAGTGTGCAACAAGTCAGCACCTCAGGAAGACCCAGAAGCACTGGATAAACTATTTTAAATCTTCAAGGTTTCAGACTCCCTTCATTCTTCTCACCATACCCTATTCAGGTCCCAAGGTTTAAGAGGGTACACTACACTACCATGTGTGTTGTGGGTTTTCACTATGAGCTAAAGGGGTAACGTTACTAAGCCCATGCTGCTAGTACAAAAACATTATTTTTTTCATTGTACTACCTTGATGCATGTTTTTTGGTCACTACCATGGCAGGAAAATGCAATGGTATTTCCACCAGTACAGTACCATGGTATTTTCCTGTCATGGTAGTGACTAAAAATGCATGATAGTACCATGGTAGTTTTTTCATTGTACTACCATGGTATATTTCTGTAAGGTTATACATGTCCAGTACAAAAGTTCTGTATTATGGCTTGCACAATTACCATATAACTGAGTAACCAACAGTTATGGATGAGGACAGTCTGTGAAGCTCAAATAAATGCTTCACAGATTTCAAGTAACAGACAGTAACAGATCTCAACATCAACTGTTCAGAGGAGCCTGAGTGAATCAGGTCTTCATGGTCAAATTTCTGCAAGGAAACCACTACTAAAGGACACCAATAAGAAGAAGAGACTTGCTTGGGCCAAGAAACACAAGCAATGGACATTAGACTGGTAGAAATCTTTCTTTGGTCTGATGAGTCCAAATTTGAGATTTTTGGTTCCAATGGCTGTGTCTTTGTGAGACGCAGAGTAGGGGGATGGATGATCTCTGCATGTCTGGTTCCCACCGTGATGCATGGAGGAGGAGGTGTGATGGCGCTTTGCTGGTGACACTGTCAGTGATTTATTTAGAATTCAAGGCACACTTGACCAGCATGGCTACCACAGCATTCTGTATTGATACGCCATCGCATCTGGTTTGTGCTTATTGGGACTATCATTTGTTTTTCAACAGAACAATGACCCAAAACACACCTCCAGACTGTGTAAGGGCTATTTGACCAAGAAGGGGAGTGCTGCATCAGATGACTTGGCCTCCACAATCACCCAACTTAAACCTAATTGAGATGAGTTGGACCACAGAGTGAAGGAAAAGCAGCCAACAAGTGCTCAGAATCCAGGTGTGTCCAAACTTTTGGCTTGTACTGTATATATTTGTTTGCTATTTGAACGGTTTGTACGGAGACGGTTATTACGGTCATTTGGCTGCCCAATTATCGCAATCCAAAAATACCATGACTGTCACAGCCCTATTCTGTATACAGCATTCATATGCATAGCAGGCCTTATAGGCTACTGCACAATATGCATGTGTAAGCATTCAAGCCAATCTCTTGACATTTTTTTCAGACAATTGACATATCATATTTATATGAATATTCCAAGGATAATGTTCAGTCCCATGTTTTCCCAGGCATTTGGCACCTGAGTTCCCATAGTTTCTGAGCCATCTTGTCATCCCTGGCAGCCCTTGTACAGCTGGAGGATTTACAGTCACTGTTTGAACAATACAAATTAAATCCAGTAAGTAAACTTGGAGTCACCCAATTATATGGTGTGTAGTCCTCCCACTATGACTCGGGAAACCATGCAGTTTATTAGGCTACAGATTAAAGTTATAATGAACTTCACAGGGTGGTGAAGATCTTGATGCTTCTTTCAAGAAATGATGAGGGTCTTATTCTGGTGACATGATGATTGATTCTTGACCGCCATTTAACAATAATAATAATTTAATTATATAGACTAGCCTACCCACACTGTATCTGTGAGCAGTTGGCGAAGATGAGAAGAAGGAACTGAGGTCAACGTTGATAGCTTGCTACTACTATAATTGATTTGATCAAAAACAATATGTTTCTTGCACATGATGTATTTATCAGTGTTATTGACCTCATAATAAGCCAGTAATTCCAGTAGACATAATTCATTTAAACTGTCTTAATTTTAATTAGACTTTACTAACAACAAGAGGACTTTGTGTTGAAGCCTATTTCTTCATATTCTTCCTGTTTAGCAGATGAAATTAGGCTATAGGCTGCTATATCCATAGATTTGTCGGTCATTTGTCTGAGTTTTTTATCCTAAAAAACTCCCCTAGTCCTTGCCGATGACAAGCATACCCATAACATGATGCAACCACCACCATGCTTGAAAATATGATGAGAAGTACTCATAGTGATGTGTTGTGTTGGATTTGCCCCCAACATAACACTTTGTATTTTTTTTTTGCAGCATTACTTTAGTGCCTTATTGCAAACAGGATGCATGTTTTGGCATATTTTTATTCTGTATAGGCTTCCTTCTTTTCACTCTGTCATTTATGTTAGTATTGTGGAGTAACTACAATGTTGTTGATCCATCCTCAGTTATCACCTATCACAGCCATTCAACTCGGTTTCAAAATCACCATTGGCCATTGGCCTCATCAGGCCAAAATCACAATTTGCCTCATCAGGCTAATTTCTACCAGCATGTTAAATGTGCAACCAGAGGGAGAAAAAAACTCTAGACCACCTTTACTCCACACACAGAGACGTGTACAAAGCTCTCTCTCGCCCTCCATTTGGCAAATCTGACCATAATTCTATCCTGATTCCTGCTTACAAGCAAAAATTAAGGCAGGAAGCACCAGTGACCCGGTCAATAAAAAAGTGGTCAGATGAAGCAGATGCTAAACTACAGGACTGTTTTGCTAGCACAGACTGGAATATGTTCCGGGATTCTTCTGATGGCATTGAGGAGTATACCACATCAGTCACTGGCTTCATAAATAAGTGCATGGATGACATCGTCCCCACAGTGACTATACGTACATACCCCAACAAGCCATGGATTATAGGCAATATCCGCACTGAGCTAATGGATAGAGATGCCACTTCAAGGAGCGGGACTCTAACCCGGAAGCTATGCCCTCCGATGAACCATCGAACAGGCAAAGCGTCAATACAGGACTAAGATCGAATCGTACACCGGCTTCGACGCTCGTCGAATGTGGCAGGGCTTGCAAACTATAATAGACTACAAAGGGAAGCACAGCCGAGAACTGCCCAGTGACATGAGCCTACCAGACGAGCTAAATTACTTCTATGCTTTCTTCGAAGCAAGTAACACTTGGACTCCCGAGTGGCGCAGCGGTCTAAGGCACTGCATCTCAGTGCAAGAGGCGTCACTATAGTACCTGGTTTGAATCCAGGCTGTATCACATCCGGCCGTGACTGAGAGTCGCAGAGGACGGCGCACAATTGGCCCAGCGTCGTCCGGACACCGTGCACCTGGTGACCTTGGTTAGCGCGCCAATTGTGCGTCGCACCACGGACCTCTCGGTCGCGGCCGGCTGCTACAGAGCCTCTGGTGGCACAGCTATCACTGTAATGCAGTGCCCTAGACCACTGCGCCACCCAACATGTTTCAAGCAGACCACCATAATCCCTTTGCCCAAGGGTGGGGTATGTGCAGTCGTTTAAAAGTAATGTTAAACACTATTATTGCACACAGAGTCAGTCCATGCATCTTATTATGTGATGTGTTAAGTACATCTTTACTTCTGAATTCATTTAGGCTTGCCATACAAAAGGTTTTAATACTTAATTAATTTGTAAACATTTCTAAAAAACATAATTCCACTTTGACATAATTGGGTATTGTATGTAGATCATTGACACAAAATGTCAATTTAGTACATTTTAAATTCAGGCCGTAATACAGCAGAATGTGGAAAACGTCAAGGGGTGTGAATACTTTCTGAAGGCACTGTACATAGCTACTTCAATTACCTCGTTCCCCGCACATCGACTCGGTACTGGTTCTCACTGTATATAACCATGTTCTTTTTTCTCGTTATTGTTATTCATTGTGTATTTATTCCTTATGTCACTTTTTATATTGTATTTTTGTATCTTTAACTCTGTATTGTTTGTCTACCTATGTTTACAGAGCATGTGACAAGAAAATGTGATTTAATTTTAATCTAGGGTCAGGGTTGTGGTTAAAGCTAGGGTTAGCGTGAACTGGAATGTGGTCATAAAGCTAGGATTAGGGTTGTGGTTGAATTGTGAAAATAATGATTCCTCTTAGATTATTGGTGATACTAAGGAATCAGGAAGTGTTTGGTGCTTCCCCAAGCCTGACAATGTAGAAAGGTGACTTCCTTGTGTTAGTAATCTATTTCGCATCAATAAAGGGTTGTGACATACGTCTCCTATAATTCAGACGGTTTATCAGTGTCATGAGCTACAAGGCAGGTTGAGCACCTTCTCAGAAGTTGTTCTACATTCAGATTCTGCGTCCTCCACCTCTCAATTACAGGTACATTACTGTAGCATTGACATTAAATAAACTAAAAAGGAATGACTGTAAACCCTATATTTGGTATTCAGACAATATTTACTTTGACGTCTCACCTGTCAATAATAGGACATATTTGGTTATATTTCTGTAGATAATGATGTACTTCAATAGAAATTTGATATCAAACAAAGATATGGGATCTCCACACATACGGTAGTATTGGCCACAAACAGAAAAAACATTCTGAGTTAATAATTATCCAACTGTTCCACCTGACAGGTCGTATATGCATACCAATGGCTCTGCTGGAGAGGTCAGTTCTAAGGTGTGTGTGCAGCCAGTGAATACTCTGAAACGGACAACCTTATGTTAGGTCAACGGTATGACTATGTTTTTCTCTCATTTCTTGCTTCAGAAGAGGGTCAGGTGAATTTGTGGTTTTATTTAATCAGGTATTTTCTGTTTTATTCATTTCCCATGTATTCCCGTAGCCAGTTTACTTTAGTGAGATTTTCAGATGACTGAGATCATGACTATAAATCACGTTTGTCAGTGCTGTTTAGCTATGTACATATTCTATGAGTATTGTATATATATAGTCCATTTTCCATACAGTTGCCTACTATTTCCATACTGTACTATTGACACACTTTTACTCCCACAGCCCCATATCTTCTATATTTAATTTAGGTCATTTAGCTGACACTCTTATCCAGAGGAACATACAGTTGGTGCATTAAACTAAGGTAAGACGACATGGGCCCCCTAACCTAACATTACATTTATAAGAATACTGTATGTATCTAAATAATGTTACATGTCTTACTTCAAATACTCCTTATTTCACAGTTCATGACACCAAGAGGAGAGGATGGGGAATGGGACAAATGTAGACAATGCCATACCTAAATCATACAGAGATGCATTGCTGTCAATATACACTATTGTGCTCGTTGGAGGGACCATCAGCATGTCCCTCGTGATCAACATCATCAAGTCCAACGTCCGCTCGGTGACCACTACAGCCGTTCTGAACCTGATCGTGGTCCACTTCGTCTTCCTCCTGACTGTGCCCTTCCGCCTTTATTTCTATGCGGCCGGCGAGTGGCATCTTGGTCCTAACTTCTGCAAGGTGGTCAGTGCCATGATCCACGCCCACATGTACTTAGCCTTCGTCTTCTATGTGATCATTCTGGTGATCCGCTACCTGAGTTTCTTCAGGAGGTTCAATCAGATGGAGTTCTACAGGAGGCTGCACGCCCTGGGGGCTAGTGCTGCTGTCTGGGGCCTCATGCTCATTGTGGTGGTCCCTTTGACTGCTGTGAAGTATGGATCATCTACAGATAATAATACAACAACCAATGACAACCAGTGCTTCAATTTCGGAAGGATCTTTGACGAGAAACATACTGTGGCTGTGCTGAATTACATCATCTGTGCTCTCATCATCGTGGTTACATTGGCCCTGGCCTGTTGCCAAGTGTGGATTTTGGGCTGTGTGTACAGAACTCACAGGGCGATGATCTTCTCTCAACAGGAGTTTTGGGCTCAGATCAAAAGTCTATGCTTTATGCTGGTCATTATAGTATGCTTTGTTCCATACAATGTATTCAGGATTTACTATGTGAGTAATTATAATGTCAGTCTCCAAATGAAGAATGAGTTTGCCCTTGCTATCACAACGTTCAGCTGCTTTGACATGTTGACTTTTATAGGGAGGGGGTCGTTCAGACCCTGTGATACAATATGTTGTGTATCATAAGAATAACATGAATGTACTTTTTCTTATATGTGATGTAAAGAATGTAACATGAGAATAGGACTCTATTTGCACCTTAATTAATACCAAATTATAAAACTGTACAGACTCTTTGATATACTTACTTCACAGCAAACAATATCAGAAGTAACAGTTACTTCAGTATATACCTCTTTCTAGCAGTTCCCTAAGTGGGATACGTCCTTCAGGTTAAATCAGAAAAGACATGAAAACAAATAGTGGAGCGGTGTTTATTGTTCTTGTTGTACAGTTCTGGAACATGATACAAAGTATTTACATACTCCCACCACATGGATGGGTTTCTACAAATTAGCTAAACTGATTCTGATTTAACAGTCACCTACAATTTGGCATACTGTAACACATTAGCATAACAAACATACAGTGCATGATCAAACATTTTGTGAATTATCAAATTTTGATAAACCATGCATTCTTTATCATCCTTTTTTACAACTACATTTTCAAGTGAATTATGTTTCATTAAAATTTACTCTGCTTGTTCAGTGTTTCACATTTGCCTTCCTTTTGGGAAAACATTTCCATATTAATTAGGAAGGAATAATATAGTAACAATTGATCTACATAAACTCAGCAAAAAAAAGAACTGTCCTCTCACTGTCAACAGCGTTTATTTTCAGCAAACTTAACATGTGTGAATATTTATATGAACATAACAAGATTCAACAACTGATACATAAACTGAACAAGTTCCACAGACATGTGACTGACAGAAATGTAATAATGTGTCACTGAACAAGGGAGAGGGGGGGGGGGTCAAAATGAACAGTATCTGGTGTGGCCACCAGCTGCATTAAGTACTGCAGTGCAATCTCCTCCTCATGAACTGCACCAGATTTGCCAGTTATTGCTGTGAGATGCCCCCCTCTTCCACCAAGGCACCTGCAAGTTCCCGGCATTTCTGGGGGGAATGGCCCTAGCCCTCACCCTCCGATTCAACAGGTCCCAGACGTGCTCAATGGGATTGAGATCCGATGTCTTCGTTGGCCATGGCAGAACACTGACATTCCTGTCTTGCAGGAAATCACGCACAGAACGAGCAGTATGGCTGGTGGCATTGTCATGTTGGAGGGTCATGTCAGGATGAGCCAGCAGGAAGGGTACTACATGAGGGAGGAGGATGTCTTCCCTGTAATACACAGCGTTGAGATTGACTCCAATGTCAACAAGCTCAGTCCGATGATGCTGTGACACACCGCCCCAGACCATGACGGCCCCTTCACCTCCAAATCGTTCCAGCACCAGAGTACAGGCCTCAGTGTAACGCTCATTCCTTCGACGATAAATACGATTCCGACCCATCACTCCTGGTGAGACAAAACCGCGACTCGTCAGTGAAGAGCACTTCTTCCAGTCCTGTCTTGTCCAGCGACGGTGGGTTTGTGCCCACAGGCGATGTTGTTGCCGGTGATGTCTGGTGAGGACCTGCCTTACAACAGGCCTACAAGCCCCCAGTCCAACCTATTGAGGACAGTCTGAGCACTGATGGAGGGATTGTGCGTTCCTGGTGTAACTTGGGCATTTGTTGTTGCATTCCTGTACCTGTCCCGCAGGTGTGATGTTCGGATGTACCGATCCTGTGCAGGTGTTGTTACACGTGGTCTGCCACTGCGAGGATGATCAGCTGTCCGTCTTGTTTCCGCTGTCTTAGGCGTCTCACAGTACGGACATTGCAATTTATTGCCTTGGCCCCATCTGCAGTCCTCATGCCTCCTTACAGCACGTTCACGCAGATGAGCAGGGACCCTGGGCATCTTTCTTTTGGTGTTTTTCAGAGCCAGAAAAAGGCCTCTTTAGTGTCCTAAGTTTTCATAACTGTGACCTTAATTTCCTACCGTCTGTAAGCTGTTAGTGTCTTAACGACCGCTCCACAGGTGCATTTTCATTAATTGTTTATGGTTCATTGAACAAGCATGGGAAACAGTGTTTAAACCCTTTACAATGAAGATCTGTGAAGTTATTTAAATTTTTACAAATTATCTTTGAAAGACAGGGTCCTGAAAAAGGGACGTTTATTTTTTTTGCTGAGTTTAGTATGACTGCATCAGTGAAATTGCCCATCAGCGACTTTTTAAAGCATGTTACATAGAAAGTATAGGCATACACAATGCGTAACAGGGTTGGGGTCAATTCCAGACAATTTAGGAAGTACACTGAAATTCCAAATCTGTACGATACTTTTCAATTAGGAACATTTGGGCTTGGAATTGGAATTTGAGGGGCCTCCTGGGTGGTGCAGTGGTCTAAGACACTGGCTTGAGATTGACTCCAATGTCAACAAGCTCAGTCCGATGATGCTGTGCCACTTGAAATTCTGGGTTCGAGTCCAGGCTCTGTCGTAGCCGGCCATGACCAGGAGACCCATGGGGCGGCGCGCAATTGGCCCAGCGTCGTCCGGGTTATGGGAGGGTTTGGCCAGCAGGGATGTCCTTGTCCCATCACGCACTAGCAACTCCTGTGGCTGGCCGGGCGTAGTACGCACTGACACGGTTGCCAAGTGTACGGTGTTTCCTCCAACACATTGGTGCTGCTGGCTTCCGTTTTAGGTGGGCATTGTGTCAAGAAGCACTGCACTGCTTCTTGACACAAGGACGTACGGCTCTCGACCTTCGCCTCTGCCGAGTCCATACGGGTGTTGCAGCGATGAGACAATTGGATACCATGAAATTAGGGAGAAAAAAGAAAAAAAACGATTGGAATTTGATTTACTGTCTGAATAGATTGAAATGGAATTGGCGTTATGCACCAGGGTTGGGGTCATCATATCATTTGGTAAGCATTTATTACACATACACACCCACTTTAGTGGTGCTTGGCTTCAACAACAGCACTGCAAAATGTTAAACTAACTTGGAATTTAAAAAGTGTATCTTAAAGTACTGGTTGCTACATCTGTGGTCGGCATCAATAGTGATACAGTCTCACTACAACTCCAAACAAAGCATACAAAAAGTATAAAATAGTGTACGTGCATTTTTAAAGAAATACTGCGCAAATTAAGATGTTGACAGACCTAGTTTAATCTATTCTGTAAATAATGCCAATATCCAAGGTAGTGGTGTTGTTGAATAAAAACCTGTGATCAATGACGTATACTGTATAACATATACAATAAAAAAAATGGGGTGGTGTCTGGATGATGTTTCTGAAGGAAGTATGAGATCAAAATGCTCAAATCCTTTCAGTCACCACAGCAACCACAAACTGTAGTCCACCTGTAGTTTCTACTACCTGGAAACCCACTGTCAACCAGCACCATTGTAACCGATCTTTATATGCTCTTTGCAGTTCCTTGCATCCTCTAGTAAGTTAGATGGATCCTGAAATATTACTTAAATCACTATTTGCCAACCTCAGTCTGGCTTTAGCCCTAATCCATTGTTAAATACGGGGATGTTTGGCCCAATCTCCATATTAAAAACAGGTGTCTCACCCAGCCAAGGGCGTCGAACTCTACACAGTAATGATTTCCCGTTTACAGTTTTTCTTTCAAAACGAACTACACCGTTTGTGTGACTTTGGGAGACTGTGGTGGTGAGTGCAGGCTCAACTCAGTGTTTAGGCCTGAAAGTTTCCCCGATTCTTCTGCCCTGACTGTGACAGAGCGTTTGTGGACGATTCCTGACTTTCTTCCATGTCAGCTCCTGTTCCAATATAAAGAATATGGAAAATGTAAAGAATATGTTATCTTCATGCTGCAACACAGTGACAGCTACAGTAAATACAATAATGATAGCTCTTAGTATTGAAACATCATGGCTACGTCTCAAATGGCATCCCATTCCCTATATAGTGCACTATGTTCGACCAAGGGCCATACTGCATCTGGGTCAGAAGTAGTGCACTATATGGAATCAGGTAGGCCCTGGTCAAAACAAAAACACTATAATAACGCAGCCCATGAAACAGGATCATTTGAATGAAGATCTCACCGGTTGGATTGATGTTGAGTTGAGATAGGCTCAGGGGGAGATCTCTGGCGTTTGGGTCAGTGGGGCTTTGGAGGATATCATGCAGGGCATTCCTTCGTCCAGTTCTACCGGAGGCTATGAAGTCTGCATACGTCACTTCAACTTCGGTCATCGCTGACACATGTGCACATAGCCACTCCTGAAACAAGTGTCATTCACAACACTGAAGAAATAGTAGTCAAAATGACCTGAATATCATTACAATCAACAATATATATTTCATTATAATAGCTTCAAAGATGTATATGTTGCTTGGCCTTCACCAATCATAGCTGGATCATTGGGATGGAGTTCAGAAAGTTTGCATGAGTTTTATTGATTGGACTGAAAACCTTTGCTGTGGAAATAAAGGTGTCACTCATTTTGTGATGATCTGTGGGTGAATTGTACAATTAAAAATAGACAATTAAATCGAAATTAGATCACTATAATTATTTTCAGTCAACCATATAGGATGCACTCAATGCACACATTATTCGGCCTGTATAGCAGATCATACACATCTTTTGTCCATCATTGTTCCACAAAGGATGGCTCCAAACAGCAGACCTGAACCTGGTTTCCCAAAAGCATCTTAAGGCCAATTTCACCATTAGATTGGCTAAATTCATTGTTAGACCCATAGGATCCTAAGGTTCTAAGGTGTTTTTTATAGCGATTTTGGAATGTAAATCTTGGTTGGGCAAACTTCCCCCCCAATTTGTTTTGATACTTGCCAGCAAAGCAGCTACATAACACAACACTAAAGAATACATTAATTGCACTATAACGGTGACAAACGTTGCCCACAAACAGTTAGGGCCTACAAAAAGCCATCCTAACAGCAGAGCTTTTATCCTAACTACTACGCTCTGTATTTTCCGCTGGCTGCCCCACCACCAAAGAAAGAACTGAGCTAGTCTGAAACACTTGCATTGTGGTGATTCCTTAAGAAAAGCAAAAAAGAGACCATGTTTTGCATGCGGCTTTATTAACTCCATTTTTTTTACATTGTTGCAAACTGATGTGTGACAGATTGATGCCAAAATAAATAAATACAAATTAGGGTCTCTGCCCCACCTGCCCTGAATGACCGGTCGCCAATGAAATATGCTTTTGGGAAACCGGGCCCTGATCAGCATATCTAATGCCCATAATTTCCTTGAAAAACAGTGCAATACATGCGGTGACATGCTCGTTGTTAGTCCGTTATCAGGATCTTACCTTGAGTAATCTGTCATCCTACGACTGTAAAATCTGTGCCACATTTTTGAGCGAGTGACAAAGGGAATCTAGTCTAGTGGGCCTACAAAGGAATCAAATTGACCGTACGCGACGCGGATCATCTACAAAACCCCACAGGATTATTTACGCTCTGGGTAAATATCTGGATTTAGATAGCCTACTCACATCGGTTTATAGCCTATTGCCTTTACATACGATGTACGGTTATTGTACGCGCATCAATACTATACATGGAAAGCCCCAGCATCGTTGCCTTACATTCCTTGATTGACAGGTTTTCTGCTGCTCTGACCAATAAACACCATCCTAACGCACATCCACAAGATCATTGGATAGGGCGAACAAAAGGGATGAGATTTTGGAGCATCACAGCCGAATCAAAAACAAACGAATGTTCTGCCTCCTATATTCAATTCAAAGGGCTTTATTGGCATGGGAAACATATGTTAACAATGCCAAAGCAAGTGAAGTAGATAATTTGGGATGATTTAACTTTTGTCTATTAACAGTAAACATTACACTCCAGTTGAATAAAGACATTACAAATGCAATGACGTGCAAACGGTTAAAGTACAAAATGGAAAATAAATCAACATAAATATGGGTTGTATTTACAAAGGTGTTTGTTCTTCACTGGCTACCCCTTTCTTGTGGAAACAGGTCACAAATATTGCTGCTGTGATGGCACACTGGTATTTCACCCAGTAGATATGGGAGTTTATCAAAATCGGGTTTGTTTTCGAATTATTTGTGGATCTGTGTAATCTAAGGGAAATATGGGTCTCTAATATGGTCATACAGTTGAAGTCAGAAGTTTACATACACTTAGGTTGGAGTCATTAAAACTCGTTTAACAACCACTCCACACATTTCTTGTTAACAAACTATAGTTTGTGCATGACACAAGTAACTTTTCCAACAATTGTTTACAGACAGATTATTTCACTTATAATTCACTGCATCACAATTCCAGTGGGTCAGAAGTTTACATACACTAAATTGACTGTGCCTTTAAACAGCTTTGAAAATTCCAGAAAAGGATGTCATTGCGTTAGAAGCTTCTAATAGGCTAATTGACATAATTTGAGTCAATTAGAGGTGTACCTGTGGATGTATTTCAAGGCCTACCTTCAATCTCAGTGCCTCTTTGCTTGACATCATTGGAAAATCAAAAAGAAATCAGCCAAGACCCCAGAAAAATAATTGTAGACCTCCAGAAGTCTGGTTCATCCTTGGGAGCAATTTCCAAACATCTGAAGGTACCATGTTCATCTGTACAAACAATAGTACACAAGTATAAACACCATGGGACCACGCAGCCGTCATACTGCTCAGGAAGGAGACGCGTTCTGTCTCCTAGAGATGAACGTACTTTGGTGCGAAAAGTGCAAATCAATCCCGGAACAACAGCAAAGGACCTTGTGAAGATGCTGGAGGAAACAGGTACAAAAGTATCTATATCCACAGTCGAACAAGTCCTATATCAACATAACTTGAAAGGCCGCTCAGAAAGGAAGAAGCCACTCCTCCAAAACTGCCATGAAAAAAGCCAGACTATGGTTTGCAACTGCACATGGGGACAAAGATCGTACTTTTTGGAGAAATGGAATCTGGTCTGATGAAACAAAAATAGAACTGTTTGGCTATAATGATTGTTATGTTTGGAGGAAAAAGGGGAAGGCTTGCAAGCTGAAGAACAACATCCCAACCGTGAAGCACGGGGGTGGCAGCATCATGTTGTGGGGGTGCTTTGCTGCAGGAGGGACTGGTGCACTTCACAAAATAGATGGCATCTTGAGGTAAACAAAGTATATGGATATATTGAAGCAACATCTCAAGACATCAGTCAGGAAGTTAAAGCTTGGTCACAAATGTGTCTTCCAAATGGACAATGACCCCAAGCATACTTCCAAAGTTGGGGGGAAATGACCTCAATCCCACTGAAAAAGCATGTGCGAGCAAGGAGGCCTACAAACCTGACTCAGTTACACCAGCTCTGTCATGTCAGGAGGAATGCGCCAAAATTCACCCAACTTATTGTGGGAAGTTTGTGGAAGGTTACCTGAAACATTTGACCCAAGTTAAAGAATTTAAAGGCAATGCTACCAAATACTAATTGAGTGCAGGGAAACTTCTGACCCACTGGGAATGTGATGAAAAAAATAAAAGCTGAAATAAATCATTCTCTCTACTATTATTCTGACATTTCACATTCTTTAAATAAAGTGGTGATCCCAACGGACCTAAAATAGGGAATTATTACTAGGATTAAATGTCAGGAATGGTGAAAAACTGAGTTTAAATGCATTTGGAAAAGGTACATGTAAACTCCCGACTTCAACTGTACATTTGGCAGGAGGTTAGGAAGTACAGCTCGGTTTCCACCTCATTTTTTGGGCAGTGTGCACATAGCCTATCTTCTCTTGAGAGCCAGGTCTGCCGACAGCAGCCTTTCTCAATAGCAAGGCTATGCTCACTGAGTCTGTACATAGTCAAAGCTTTCCTTAAGTTTGGGTCAGTCACAGTGGTCAGGTATTCTACCAGTGTACTCTCCTGTTTATGGCCAAATAACATTTTAGTTTGCTCTGTTTTTTTTTGTTAATTACTTGACAGATTGGAAATAAATATATTTTTGTTTTCTCATGGTTGGGTCTAAATCGTGTTGCTGTCCTGGAGCTCTGTGGGGTCTCTTTGTGAACAGAGCCCCAGGACCAGATTGCTTAGGGAACTCTTCCCCAGGTTAATCTCTCTGTAGGTGATGGCTTTGTTATGGAAGGTTTGTGAATCACTTCCTTTTAGGTGGTTGTAGAATTTAATGGCTCTTTTCTGGATTTGGATAATTAGCGGGTATCGGCCTAAATCGGCTCCTCGTGCATTATTTGGTGCTTTACGTTGTACACTGAGGATATATTTTTGCAGAGTTCTGCATGCAGAGTCTCAATTTGGTGTTTGTCTCATTTTGTGAATTCTTGGTTGGTGAGCGGACCCCAGACCTCACAACCATAAAGGGAATGGGTTCGATAACTGATTCAAGTATTTTTAGCCAGATCCGAATTGGTATGTCGAATTTGATGTTCCTTTTGAGGGCATAGAATGCCCTTCTTGCCTGGTCTCTCAGTTCGTTTTTAGGATCCGCTGCTCCTGTATCAGACTTACAGTGGGGCAAAAAAGTATTTAGTCAGCCACCAATTGTGCAAGTTTTCCCACTTAAAAAGATGAGGGAGGCCTGTAATTATCATCATAGGTACACTTCATCTATGACAGACAAAATGAGAAAAAAAATCCAGAAAATCACATTGTAGGATTTTTAATGAATTTATTTGCAAATTATGGTGGAAAATAAGTATTTGGTCAACAACAAAAGTTTATCTCAATACTTTGTTATATACCCTTTGATGGCAATGACAGAGGTCAAACGTTTTCTGTAAGTCTTCACAAGGTTTTCACACACTGTTGCTGGTATTTTGGCCCATTCCTCCATGCAGAGCTCCTCTAGAGCAGTAATGTTTTGGGGCTATTGCTGAGCAACACGGACTTTCAACTCCCTCCAAAGATTTTCTATGGGGTTGAGATCTGGAGACTGGCTAGGCCACACCAGGACCTTGAAATGCTTCTTATGAAGCCACTCCTTCGTTGCCCGGGCGGTGTGTTTGGGATCATTGTCATGCTGAAAGACCCAGCCACGTTTCATCTTCAATGACCTTGCTGATGGAAGGAGGTTTTCACTCAAAATCTCACATACATGGCCCCATCCATTCTTTCCTTTACACGGATCAGTCATCCAGGTCCCTTTGCAGAAAACCAGCCCCAAAGCATGATGTTTCCACCCCCATGCTTCACAGTAGGTATGGTGTTCTTTGGATGCAAGGATGCAACTCAGCATTCTTTGTCCTCCAAACACAACGAGTTGAGTTTTTACCAAAAAGTTATATTTTGGTTTCATCTGACCATGACATTCTCCCAATCTTCTTCTGGATCATCCAAATGTTCTCTCGCAAACTTCAGACGGGCCTGGACACGTACTGGCTTAAGCAGGGGGACACGTCTGGCACTGCAGGATTTGAGTCCCTGGCGGCCTAGTGCGTTACTGATGGTAGACTTTGTTACTTTGGTCCCAGCTCTCTGCAGGTCATTCACTAGGTCCCCCCGTGTGGTTCTGGGATTTTTGCTCACCGTTCTTGTGATCATTTAGAGCCCACGGGGTGAGATCTTGCATGGAGCCCCAGATCGAGGGAGATTATCAGTGGTCTTGTATGTCTACCATTTCCTAATAATTGCTCCCACAGTTGATTTCTTCAAACCAAGCTGCTTACCTATTGCAGATTCAGTATTCCCAGCCTGGTGCAGGTCTACAATTTTGTTTCTGGTGTCCTTTGACAGCTCTTTGGTCTTGGCCATAGTGAAGTTTGGAGTGTGACTGTTTGAGGTTGTGGACAGGTGTCTTTTATACAGAGGAGCCTCTTAAAGAAGAAGTTACAGTTCTGTGAGAGCCGGAAATCTTGCTTGTTTGTAGGTGACCAAATACTCATTTTCCACCATAATTTGTGTGTGTGTGTGTGTGTGTGTGTGTGTGTGTGTGTGTGTGTGTGTGTGTGTGTGTGTGTGTGTGTGTGTGTGTGTGTGTGTGTGTGTGTGTGTGTGTGTGTGTGTGTATATATATATATATATATATATATATATATATATACACACACACACACACACACGTGAGATAATCAGTCATCCTTGCAGTAATCAATGAGCCCAC
Organism: Oncorhynchus keta; assembly: GCF_023373465.1. Taxonomy (NCBI): domain Eukaryota; kingdom Metazoa; phylum Chordata; class Actinopteri; order Salmoniformes; family Salmonidae; genus Oncorhynchus; species Oncorhynchus keta. The sequence continues at coordinate 27,385,505 of NC_068435.1, read as the reverse complement.
TAGATGGTGGCATATTGCCCATGCAGCTTTTCAGTACAGCACATTATGACCAAGGTAGGGTTTTATTATAGCTTTTCATCACATTACTGCCAAGCTGGGCACTGGGGAAACCCAGAGATGGGAAACTTAAGTTTAGCACTCTATACAATAGCAGCGCTCCACTGTAAAATACCAATAACCACCTCCGGTGTCCATCTTTTATTTACAGCACACCTTTTTGAGGCTATACATTAACATTTGTCAGAATGTTTGAAAACATGCTTTTGGTTTTATTTCTCTGAATGTGACTCAAGCTGCCTATGTAAAAGGATGAGCTACAATGCAATAAAGCAGTGGTGCCTCTCTCTCTCGTTCATAGATTTAGTAAGATTGTGTTTGGGTTGGGGGGGGTGCATTGGGGGCTAAATCCCTGGCATTTCATCCTATAATCTTCTCTTCAAGGTCACGTGTGAATGAGTTTTCTATATCCACCAGAAAGTGGACATTGATCCAAAACGGAAGCACTTGGGCTCAGACTTTGCTATCCTCTTGGTGGGAAGGCCTCCGAGCCGGGGAGACTGGCTCAGCTGGGGATTACAGCCTGGTTTCATCTACCAGGTCTGCGTCCAAAATGGCACCCTATTACCTATGTAGTGTATGACTTTTTCTACCGGAACCCTATAGTCCCTGGTCAAAGTAGTGCACTAGGGAATAGCGTGCCATGTGGAATGCACCCCAGGCTAGCGCAGGGGGGAGCAAGGCTCACATGACATCACCACCCCATGTATGGTCTACTGGGCTGTTCTGTTGCTAAGGTTCACCAAGGAACGCAATTATCACACAATGCTCATTTGTGTGCAATTGGATTGTTTGACGTGTTGTGTACTATGGGATATGGATGGTGGAATATTTAACCTTTAGATTCGGCTGTGCGTGTGTGTGCATGCATGCATGTGTGCGTGTGTGTGCATGCATGCATGTGTGCGTGCGTGCAATAGTTTTTCCTCTTACTGTGTATTGTTCTGAGTCCACTGACTGTGTCTCTCTATTGTTTCTCTGTCAAGGTTTATCAGAGGCTACTCCTCTGACACTGTCTGAACCCTCCCCATGCATCCTAAGTGACTGATGATGCTACTGCCTTCTCAAGTGAGATACAAATCAAAAGGTAGAGCCTATCTTTGCTGCCAGATCTCCTTTCAACTCAGCAGCATGTATTACATACCAGAACAACATACAGTACAACGTTATTTGGGTATTTCTTTAATCACAACTGGCAATTACAGTGGGGCAAAAAAGTATTTAGTCAGCCACCAATTGTGCAAGTTCTCCCACTTAAAAAGATGAGGCCTGTAATTTTAATCATAGGTACACTTCAACTATGACAGACAAAATGAGAAGAAAAAAAATCCAGAAAATCACATTGTAGGATTTTTAATGAATTTATTTGCAAATTATGGTGGAAAATAAGTATTTGGTCACCTACAAACAAGCAAGATTTCTGGCTCTCACAGACCTGTAACTTCTTCTTTAAGAGGCTCCTCTGTCCTCCACTTGTTACCTGTATTAATGGCACCTGTTTGAAGTTGTTATCAGTATAAAAGACACCTGTCCACAACCTCAAACAGTCACACTCCAAACTTCACTATGGCCAAGACCAAAGAGCTGTCAAAGGACACCAGAAACAAAATTGTAGACCTGCACCAGGCTGGGAATACTGAATCTGCAATAGGTAAGCAGCTTGGTTTGAAGAAATCAACTGTGGGAGCAATTATTAGGAAATGGAAGACATACAAAACCACTGATAATCTCCCTCGATCTGGCGCTCCACGCAAGATCTCACCCCATGGGGTCAAAATGATCACAAGAACGGTGAGCAAAAATCCCAGAACCACACGGGGGGAGCTAGTGAATGACCTGCAGAGAGCTGGGACCAAAGTAACAAAGCCTACCATCAGCAAGGGCATTGAAGATGAAACGTGGCTGGGTCTTTCAGCATGACAATGATCCCAAACACACCGCCCGGGCAACGAAGGTGTGGCTTCGTAAGAAGCATTTCAAGGTCCTGGAGTGGCCTAGCCAGTCTCCAGATCTGAACCCCATAGAAAATCTTTGGAGGGAGTTGAAAGTCTGTGTTGCCCAGCAACAGCCCCAAAACATCACTGCTCTAGAGGAGATCTGCATGGAGGAATGGGCCACAATACCAGCAACAGTGTGTGAAAACCTTGTGAAGACTTACAGAAAACGTTTGACCTCTGTCATTGCCAACAAAGGGTATTTTGTCTGTCAGAGTTGAAGTGTACCTATGATGAAAATTACAGGCCTCTGTCATCTTTTTAAGTGGGAGAACTTGCACAATTGGTGGCTGACTAAATACTTTTTTGCCCCACTGTATGTCGGGCTATAAGAGCGGTGCATGGTGTGTGATACCTGAGAGAAGAGAGTGAGCTCAGGTGTGCTTATTCACCCCTAGGGACAGGATGACACACTACTGATAACAACAATGAGCAGCAGTCAGAGAATGACTGCCTTCTTCCTCCATGTTGAATTATTATGTTATATCTTGATAGGTACCTTCAACAATACTGATGCATATCTTTGCTGTAGAACATGCTTTGGTATTTATGTTGCACGTTTAGAGGTGACAGAAAATGCTCAAATATGATATTGTTTTCACCAAGCGTCCCCTGCATGCTATGTGTACCTTTGTTTGAATTTAATGTGACCTTTTGTTTGACCTTTTTTTATGACCTTTTATATGAATGATCTTTCTTAGGAAAACAGGTGCAACATGTGCACTCCAGGCTACTGTATGTGAATTGTGTCTTGGGGCCATTCAGTGGTTTCACCTTGACAGTGTGTGCTGAAGGATTAGCAAACCTCTACATAATGCACATGTATTTCAAAGGGGGTTACATTGTGAGTGGGTGGTACGAATTTTGATCAACCTCCATAACCTCCACATCCACTCCCCCAGACCCAAATACAAATGGTTTGACATTACTGATCTTGCCGTCTGCCTCTGTGGTGTGCCCTTTTGCCTCAGAGGAAGTGATGTGGCGACTGGCCCACGTTTGTACAGTAGTCATGTTGCTGCTCTATGCCAAAAGGGCCCCAGGACAGATGATGTCACCTAAACTAGGTTGAGAAAATGGAGGGAGGACTACAAGAGTGGAGAAGAAAATAGATGCTTAGACATTTGTTTTACTTATAGAACATTAAAAAAAGTAAGAAATATATTTGTCAATCCCATTGTATTTATGGACACATAGCCCCATATAGGTTCAATAGATGTCCTCCATATGGGTCTACATTGACCCCCAATGTATAATTTCAATTAAAAGTAGCAATATATACAGAAATATTTATTTCAAAAAGTAAAAACTAGTAGGCCTGAGAAGAGAAGACTAAACTCATGTCAGATTATACCTATTCACTTGATGGCTGTGTAGCGTAGGCTGCAGATGGCTTGAAATGTGGGGAGAGAAGAGATGCTCATCCTTGCATCACCAGGAGATGTCGTTGCCTGTACCCGTACCTAAACAGCACAGTCTGACAGCAAGGGGAATGTTAAAGACAAGGGAGCATTGGAGAGAGCAAGCGCCGCTGCCTTCTCTGCTGCACAGTGCACAACCCAGTGAACGGGTCTCCCTAGACTGCCCGTACCTATAGCGATCTCTCTTGGCCATTCGGTGGATGCTGTCTTTTCGGGCAACACCAACGTCGGGCGTAAAGTGTGTTTTCGGACAATTCGTAAGGAATGCTTTACATATTTTACATGGTTTGAATTTTGGTTACCAATCGAGGGGAGTCGAGAACAACGCGGTTCCCCGGCATATTTTACAGTAAGCGCAATGTCATTCCAGTTGCTTTTCCAGCTGTCATACACTCCAAACAATTACAAAATAGGATGCATTTGTCAGTCGTCTCGGGAAGGGAGGAACAATCGCCAGCTCTGGCTTTGCTTTTTTTCTCACCCCTTTGTTACTCTGCCAGATGTTTTTCCAGGGTCCAAATGTGTAATATTTCAGATTTATTGTGGGCTATAGCATGCATTGATTGTGGACTGAAAATGGAATCCATTTGAGGACGATTCGCTAGCTAAAGCGGGGATGCTCTGAGAAAACACCCTATTACTTTCCGATTGACCTAAATTTGAACGATATATTTATAAGATTATACTGGTCGACATCAGATCGCATTAGATGACCGTCATTCTTTTGTCTGTAATGCAATGCTGTAGAAAAGGTGGAAAGGTGAGATTAAATGTCTCATTTTCATAGCTGATGATGACTGCCAATAAGATTCATTCATTCTTAAATTTCTAGGCTATGCATTATTAGGTATTCTATGACTAGCAGGTCTTTCATCACCAAATGTAGCCTAGCTGCATAATTTCTGTCTATTTGAATAGGGTGCCTTGCCTCAGTTAGATCAACTCCATATAAAATTGCCCTCCTTTTTATTTTATTTGCATGCGATGCCTGGCGTTTGATTGTGTTTTGACTGCAATGCCTGGCATGAATATTTAAAGAATAGACAAATATAGACTTGTTTCCAAAACTCGTTTTTTCTATCAGGAATAATAACACTGATGATGTTAAGTTGAAGGTATAAACCATGTTGAAACCATATACATAATTGAATTAATGAGTTAATTGTTGCCCAGGCCTATAGGTAAGGCTAGGCATTTATAGTTCAATATTCTACATCAGGCCTGTTTGTGTGTAAAGGGGTGAGAAGCTCACATGGTCAAAATTCTATAGATTTTATGGACAAATCACCCTCATAAGCCCTGATAAATTGTTTCTATTTAGATACAATAGGACACATCCTGTGGTCAGATGTATATGATGTTTGTCTCCCCAGGGCCACACAATGACTATTGGCCCTCACTGGTTCATCAACAACAATGATAGTGTAGTAGTACCTATCTGGATCACAGAAGCCTTAGCCTATTCTATGACTTTCCAATGGGTTCGGCACATAGGCCTACTAAGAGAGGGAGCCTTAATTATGGACAGGATGATTTGATACATTTTGTAAATATAATTTAAATGGTTAAGTGTTTGAGAAAAAAGGGTCAAAAGTCAAAAGATCTGCCTTCCAATTGCCCCACCTCCGGTTGTGTTATGATTTTGACAGTGGTTGGAGATATAAGCCACAAGAGTAGGGGTTGTGGTGGTCATATGGTAAGTTTCCCATTCATCTGTAGGCAAACGTGTCCTCAATACAAGGAAAACATTCCACTTATAGTTGACTGGGAGATAGGGTTCTGAAAGCAGTGTCACCCAATTTGTTATCAATTTGAAATATCCATTGTTTGACCTGATAAGCTTGCATGATAAGCGTTGTTTTTCTTCAAGGGAAATGTGTTGAATGGGTTGTCGTCTGAGTGCAGGTTGCTGTATTCCAATCTTCAAAGCTGCAGATTGATATCATAGCCTGTCTGTCTCAGCCCCTGCCCCCAGCCCCCGCCTCAGTTCCTTGTGTTGATGGAAGATAATGGACATAGGCCTAGGTCATCAATTCCATGAAAGGGTGTAGTAGTACAAAAAAAAATCAAACATTTCAAACTAGCAGAATGCTGTTATTATCATTAAATATTTAAGTGCTGCACGAAATGGACCACATTAGCATTGGTAATAAAAAAAGATAGTTTGTGTTATTAATAACCAGTGGTTTTCAGTCATTTAGCCTATATGTTCATAGGCAGCATGTAGCCTAGTGGTCAGAGTGTTGGGTCAGTAACCGAAAGGTTGCTAGATTGAATCCCCAATGTTCTGCCCCTGAACAAGGCAGCCAACCCACTGTTCCTAGGCCATCATTGTAAGTAAGAATTTGTTCTTAACTGACTTGCCTAGTAAAATAACAAAAACATTTTTGGGAATAATCTGTTTTACTGCTGATTAGTGGTGTTGCTGGCTGGCCCTATCTGTGAAGGCTAATTGAAACTCCAAAGAAAATCTTGCACTGACTAGAGGAACCAATGCATCATAGGTGCTGGAGGAGTTTTGATTTAAGTAGATTTTTCTGAAATACCATTTGTCACGTACTACAAATTTGTCAGTTATGAGAGACAGACAGTGACACATTTTTTATCAAATTAATAAGTAAGTATTTTGGTCTGCAGCGTTCTCAATTTAAATGGCAGACTGGGATGTATCGCAAAGATTGTTAATAAGAGAATGTGACACACATACACCCCCCTACGTATTTATTTTGGACAGTGAAGCTAAAACTTTTACTGAGGCGACAGTACAGAATGTCACCTTTTATTTGAGGTTATTTTAATACATATCTATTTTACTATTTATATATATATATGCCATTTAGAAGACGCTTTTATCCAAAGCGACTTACAGTCATGTGTGCATACATTCTACGTATGGGTGGTCCCGGGAATCGAACCCACTACCCTGGCGTTACAAGCGCCATGCTCTACCAACTGTGCTCTCCGTTTCTCTTTAGAAATGAAAGCACTATGTATCTAGTAGTCCTCTTATTTAACTGTGTCATAAGTATTTGGACAAATTCACTTACGTGTATTAAAGTAGTCAAAAGTGTAGTATATGGTCCCATATTCCTAGCACACAATGATTACACCAAGCTTGTGACTACAAACGTGTTGATCTTTGTGCCTCTAACTTTCTCACTCATCATTATTCACAATTCATTCATGATTATCCATAATCCATAATCCATTATTCATAATCCACATTAATGTAGATGTTTCTTATTTACAATAAAAGTGATTCCAAAATGACACAATACATAATTTACCATGCATTCCTATTGGGCACCGAATAATCGGAAACACAACCAAAACAAACTTCAAATTCATCCAACAAGTTTGTAGAGTCATTGTGTTCTAGGAATATCGGACCATATGTTAACCTTTTCACTACTTAAATACAAATAAGTGAATTTGTCGAAATACTAACAACATCTTAAAATAGGTGGACTAGATACATAAAGTGCTTTAATTTCTAAACGATTAAACAGATACGTATGAAAATACCCTCAAATAAAAAGTTGCATTATGTGCTGTTGCTCAAATCTCAAATCCAAAATGCTGGAGTATAGAGACAAATTAAAAGTTTTAGCTTCACTGTCCAAATAAATACGTAGGGGAGTGTAGATTTTTCTGTTATCCCACTGGGCGTAGGCCTATGCCTCAAAGGCTGCGTCTACACAGGCAGCCCAATTCAGATTTTTCCCAACTAATTGGTCTTTTGACGAATCATATCAGAGCTTTTCACGTCAGATTTTTTAAGAGCTGATTTGATTGGTCAGCAGACCAATTAGTGGGGAAAAGATCAGAATTGGGCTGACTGTGTAAATACAGCCAAAGCCACACTTTATCGCTTTCCAAATCAATCAATACCTTTTAATGGTTGCCAAGTTGTTGCCATGATGGCTTTTGGCTGTGTGTGTCAGTTGTAGTAGATTTAGCCTAATGAACCGTCTATTATGGATTGAAAGAGACTGTGATTACTATTGCCCTGTATATAAGGTCAGGGCCACCCTTTAGCCACGCTTCCCTTTAGCTCACTGTTGTAATGTGCTTTACCATAATGCTGTCCTTAAGTTACTTGAGTTGTGAAGTGGAAAATTACAACCACGGTTCGACTCAGTTATTTATTACTGATCACCCTTTAGAACACTATTCCTTTTTCACTCTGTACCCGTCTTGTTTCCTCTCCTTTTTGAATTCTACATTTATCTCAGTTTGGATTGTTGGAGGAACAGCGTGTTTCAGGGGAAGGGAGGGGAGGTAGGGCTGGGGGGGGTCTCTTATCGCCTCCCCGTTTCTCTTCTCTCTCCCTCTCCGTTTCTCTTCTCTCTCCCCCTCAGTTTCTCCTCTCTCTCCCTCCCCGTTTCTCTTCTCTCTCCCTCCCCGTTTCTCTTCTCTCTCCCTCTCCGTTTCTCTTCTCTCTCCCTCTCCGTTTCTCTTCTCTCTCCCTCTCCGTTTCTCTTCTCTCTCCCTCCCCGTTTCTCTTCTCTCTCCCTCCCCGTTTCTCTTCTCTCTCCCTCCCCGTTTCTCTTCTCTCTCCGTCTCCGTTTCTCTTCTCTCTCCGTCTCCGTTTCTCTTCTCTTTCTCCTCTCTCCGTTTCTCTTCTCTCTCCCCCCCGTTCCCTCTCTCCCTCCCCGTTTCTCTTCTCTCTCCCTCCCCGTTTCTCTTCTCTCTCCGTCTCCGTTTCTCTTCTCTCTCCGTCTCCGTTTCTCTTCTCTCTCCCTCTCCGTTTCTCTTCTCTCTCCCTCCCCGTTTCTCTTCTCTCTCCCTCTCCGTTTCTCTTCTCTCTCCGTCTCCGTTTCTCTTCTCTCTCCCTCTCCGTTTCTCTTCTCTCTCCCTCCCCGTTTCTCTTCTCTCTCCCTCCCCGTTTCTCTTCTCTCTCCCTCCCCGTTTCTCTTCTCTCTCCCTCTCCGTTTCTCTTCTCTCTCCCTCCCCGTTTCTCTTCTCTCTCCCTCTCCGTTTCTCTTCTCTCTCCCTCTCCGTTTCTCTGCTCTCCCTCTCCGTTTCTCTTCTCTCTCCCTCTCAGTTTCTCTTCTCTCTCCCTCTCAGTTTCTCTTCTCTCTCCCTCTCAGTTTCTCTTCTCTCTCCCTCTCCGTTTCTCTTCTCTCTCCCTCTCAGTTTCTCCTCTCTCTCTCTCTCTCCTAGTTTCTCTTCTCAGTGTGTCTCTGTCTCCCAGTACGAAGTGCAGTCAGGTCTGTGGATATCAAAGAGGACTTCAGCCATTGTTTGGACTTAAAACCTCTCTTTTCATTAGCCTCCCTCTCCAAAGGCTACTCTGACACAGACTAATCACTACATATTTGTACACAAGGCTGAACATTATAGCATTAGAAACCCAGAATATAGTGCTTATAATTAGTGGAGTACAGTGGAAGGATCCTTTAAATACGCAATAGAGAAATTAAGTTGTACTTCTATTCTAACATATGTTTTTTTAATCTCATTAATATTTGTGTTGTTATTGTGGAGAATAATCTTTTAAAAACAAGTGTCGTCAATCCTACAGGGATTTACACATTTCAGTTTAAATCAGCTTTGATCTTTACTAAGATGCTGAAAATAAATACAAAAATCAGAAAACATTCATCACACTAGGGACATACCAGGGAAAAGTGATGTTTGTGTTTTATATTGCTGTTGAGATACATAATGAAGGCTAGCTAGGGATAAGGTATGTAGAGTAAAGACAAAGTAACTGCAGACATATACAGCTCAAGTCGGAAGTTTACATACACTTAGGTTGGAGTCATTAAAACTAGTTTTTCAACCACTCCACATATTTCTTGTTAACAAACTATAGTTTTGGCAAGTCGGTTAGGACATATACTTTACAGACCGATTATTTCACTGTATCACAATTCCAGTGGGTCAGAAGTTTACATACACTAAGTAGACTGTGCCTTTAAACAGCTTGGAAAATTCCAGAAAATGATGTCATGACTTTAGAAGCTTCTGATAGGCTAATTGACATAATTTGAGTCAATTGGAGGTGTACCTGTGGATGTATTTCAAGGCCTACCTTCAAACTCAGTGCCTGTTTGCTTGACATCATTGGAAAATCAAAAGAAATCAGCCAGAACCTCAGGCACAAGCCTGGTTCATCTTTGGGAGTAATTTCCAAACGCCTGAAGGTACCACGTTCAATCTGTACAAAGAATAGTACGCAAGTATAAACACCATGGGACCACGCAGCCGTCATACCGCTCAGGAAGGAGACGCGTTCTGTCTCCTAGAGATGAACGTACTTTGGTGCGAAGAGTGCAAATCAATCCCCGAACAGCAGCAAAGGACCTTGTGAAGATGCTGGAGGCAACAGGTACAAAAGTATCTATATCCACAGTAAAACGAGTCCTATATCGACCTAACTTGAAAGGCTGCTCAGAAGAAGCCCCTGCTCCAAAACCGCCATAAAAGAGCCAGACTACGGTTTGCAACTGCATATGGGGACAAAGATCATACTTTTGGAGAAATGTCCTCTGGTCTGATGAAACAAAAATAGAACTGTTTGGCCATAATGACCATTGTTATGTTTGGAGGAAAAGGGGGGAGGATTGCAAGCCGAAGAACACCATCCCAACCGTGAAGCACGGAGGTGGCAACATCATGTTGTGGGGGTGCTTTGCTGCAGGAGGGACTGGTGCACTTCACAAACTAGATGGCATCATGGGGAGGGAGAATGATGTGGATGTATTGAAGCAACATCTCAAGACATCAGTCAGGAAGTTAAAGCTTGGTTGCAAATGGGTCTTCCAAATGGACAATGACCCCAAGCATACTTCCAAAGTTATATCAAAATGGTTTAAGGACAACAAAGTCAAAGTATTGGAGTGGCCATCACAAAGCCCTGATCTCAATCCTATAGAAAATGTGTGGACAGAACTGAAAAAGCGTGTGCGAGCAAGGAGGCCTACAAACCTGACTCAGTTACACCAGCTCTGTCGGGAGGAATGGGCCAAAATTCACCCAATTTATTGTGGGAAGCTTATGGAAGGCTACCTGAAATGTTTGACCCAAGTTAAACAATTTAAAGGCAATGCTACCAAATACTAATTGAGTGCATGTAAACTTCTGACACACTGGGAATGTGATGAAAGAAATAAAAAGCTGAAATAAATCATTCTTGCTACTATTATTCTGACATTTCACATACTTAAAAATAAAGTGGTGATCCTAACTGACCTAATACAGGGAATATTTACAAGGATTAAATGTCAGGAATTGTGAAACACTGAGTTTAAATGTATTTGGCTAAGGTGTATGTAAACTTCCGACTTCAATTGTTGCTGGTATACTGAGATATCCTTTCTTATGCTACTTACCTCATGTACGTAGAGGAGTTGGTTTGCCAAACTATACTTGTGTCATAAGTAACCTTGCCTGAGACCTGAAGACTCGTATTATCTCCCAGACCTAATGCCTTGGCTTTGGCTCAGCTTGATAAGGAGGTCTTGAGTTGTGCAGATATAACTCAGCATCCTATATCTGGGCGGTTTACATGTGCATGAGGATAAGCAAGTCATCTTTTCACATATCATCATTTCACCAATTCAGCTACCCGTGGATGGGCAGGGACGGATATAGCTTAGCGCTCCAAATGTTCTGGATTTTCAGATTCAAGTCAGGAGAGACATGCTGTGCTCAGTGAACATTTTCACTTGTGATGATAAAATCCTCTGACACATGAAATGTGAGCGACAGCAGTGCTCCTACGCTCTATTTGTAGATTTATGAACCACACCTACTCCAGGGCATGTTTGTCATCATTTGCATCATTTTTTCATTTGTTAAGTAAAAAACTAAAAACTAAGAACAGGAGAATACCCACCTAACTGCATCTTCCATTAGGCCTACTACCATAAGTACTATTAGAAGTAGCTACTGTTATTACATGCAGAGTATCTGTAAGCTACTTTTTCCCCTCTGTAGTTGTTTGAAAGGAAGCATGACTTTTTCAGATCTTTCTGATGTGTGATTTCTCTTTATACTGATCTCCATCCATCTTTCATGTCATCACCACTTCTTTTGTTGTTCATGAGGAAAATCCAGTATATGGTACATAGATGTGAGAACAGTACCATAGTGTAGTTTAATACTTTGATGCTAACACATAATTATTTAGTTATGTCATCTCTACTGCAGGCCTTCAAAAGTAAATCTGATGTATTATGGATGTACTGTACTGGCAAGCAAAGTTGTGCTACTGAGAATATCAGTGAAAAACAATGGTTTGTTGTTGATTCAGCTTTCTTTCAATTCCATTCTACATCTGAAGTCTTGAAATGTAATGTTTTACCAGTCAAGCTGTAGTATGTTAGCAGCACAACGTCAGGGGTCTCAATCCTGATGTTCCACCTGGAACAGCCAAGCCATGTACTGTAACATCAATAGCTGAGTGGCAGTTACACCCGTTTAGCCCAGGTCTTTACTCTGTGATCACTACCTTTTTGAATCATTTGTGTGTTGAAGTCACTCAGCAAAACTTGTGCTTGCTCAGTAGATCTAAATGCATAATTCATGATGTTGATGATATTTTTTAGATCTTATTTAGATCAACAGTAGCAGATGGTCCTGAGACAAGGTTAGACCTATTATTATAATAGACTCACTTTAGTGGGTTTAAAGCTCATTTTAGTTGGACGGTGTCTAATAGTGGGACGGTGTCTTTGGGTCTAGATGTCTTCCCAGCTCCACAAATACAATGTTGCTGTCCTTTTACTTTATGACACCCAGCCCACAATTAGCACATCAACATTGGTTGGCTGTGGTATTGCTTTGAGAGAAGGGGGTGTTTTATGCTACATGTCAAAGGAAATATTCATAGGCATCATGCTACACAGATGTAACAGTGTCATGCCCGTAGCACAGAACCGATCAGCAGATTGACTTTGGTATTGAGCTGCATATCCATCAATAACAAACAGGGTGTATTTGGAATGTGTCCCTGCTTCAAGGTCAATTTATTCACTGTATAGTGCAGTGCATGGATGGACTGTGCGTGTGCGGATGTGGAAATGGTGTGGATGATGCCACAGGGACGTGAGAAGCTTTGTACTTCCTCCTCTCCTCCCCCACGCCGAGGTCCTCTCCTTTATTCCCTGCTGTCATATCATCAGATGACCAGCAGGGGTCACCTCTGGTAACATTCGCTACAACCAATTATGCAGATGGTGCAACCGTGTCAATGATCACATTATCTTAACATGCAGATAGATAGGCATGGTGGTGTAATGTCCTCTAATAATGTCCTATAAAATTATGTTTACGCAAGAGGGTTGATATGGGTTACAATGCATATCCTCTTTAGTAAGACATCCAACCAATGTAATGGATGCTGATTGGGTATTCTTCTGTTATCGTGCCGTGGTGCAGATATTGTAAATGTCAGTGGCTGTGTGTGAGGTAGGTTTACTCACTAGGTTAGTAGGGACTCTACTGCCACCACAGTCACATGTACAGTCAACATTCACCAGTGAGGCTGATGCCTTGGGAAGGAAAAACAACCAGGCCATGCAGCTCCTGTAGCTATACTACTGGCTTCACAGCCCCAACCTCACATTGGACGATTAAGCCCTTGACTGCCACAATCTCAACATAGCTAAGGGTTGGTTTGGTTCATAGTAGCAGTAGTAGTAGTACAGTAGGTCATGAGGTTAAAAGCCTTGGAGCACTAGCTAACCCTCCGGCCTCATCATCACTGGAGAACACAGTATTTACAGGAACTCACATTAAAATGCATGACATCAGGTGCAAACCACCCATGATGCACTAGAACACACTATCATAATGGGACTGTCATAGCAGCTTGAATGCCTAACTGATTGAGATGGAGTGAAGTCATTTTTGGGGTCATACAGAATACACAATAAATATTGGGCACATTAATGCTACATTACATAAAACAATCTAATAACAATGTTATGTTATCGGTGTGTCTAATTTTTATTGTGTAATTGCTGCTGTGGTCAAAAAGAGACCTTGGTCTCAGTGGGACTCCCTGCCTAAATAAAAATTAAATAATGATCAAGGTAGTAAATGAAAGAAACAGGAAGAATTTTGATTGAAGTAATTGTTTGGCAATGCCAGCTAGCTTATCTATTACAGATGTTGGATCTTAATTTGATCACCCTGTTGCTAGGGCTGGGAATTGCAATACGATATTATTAAAATACTTAGGTGCCGATATGATATGTATTGTGATTCTCACGATTCTTAATGTATTGGGATTCTATGTTCCAGGAACATCGCTCACCATGTCTGTTGCAGAGGGACAAGAAATAGCCATGAGAAAATTTGTTTTGTTCAGTCAGTGCTGAAAACATGTTGGCTCACCATTTTTTTTTAAAAGAAGATGGAGAACAAGCTTGAGAAGGAAAAATACAAGAGTTTTTGGTGCAGGTACATCTAACTACCGCTAGCTAACGCTACCAAGCAAAACATTTAAAGTATATATATATTTTACAAATCAATACTTGAGAGTAAAAGTATCAATATAATATCGTAAAAAAATATGCAGAAGAATTGAAAATGTAAAACGTGTAGCTTATTGTGGTTTAAAAAAGGCTTCTGAAGTTTGTCAATACCAATTTGAAATTTCAGACTTGATTTTCCCTTGTGAAAAAATGATCAAACCCGACAAAAAATGTAATGAATTATAATCCACATTTCCTGTTGCTGCAGGTTTATTTTTCTGCTGTAGCAAACTGGCTCAAATTAAGATTCTACATCTGTACAAGTGTTGTTACATTGAAAATGTGGTGTTTGTTTAATGAAATTAGCCTGTCAATAAAACATAGCAGACACTGGCATTCTATTGAGGGTAAACAAAATTCACTCCAACCTAATCAGCACAGAGTTTGTAAGAGAAAATGTTAATAATGCACTGGGGCATGTTTTATCACAGCAAGCCCCACATAATTACACTTTATCATTTGTGTCACGCTCAGCCATCCTTTGAGAACATTATTCCAGGAGGTCTTTAATTGCCTCAGCTTGTGCTCAGGGCCGGCTCCAGGCATAAGCAACGTAAGCGGTCGCCTAGGGCCCCGGCCTGTAGGGGGCACCCGACCCAAAAACATATTGTTGTTGTTGTTTTTTAGGAACTCAGTCGGGGTCTCAACTTACTGTTGATAGTTAGAATAGTAGAATACACAATGTGCAAGTTCGAAAGTTTGTTGTGCATCAGCAGTCACTGACAGTCACTCAATTAGCCATGTCAGACTAGTTTTAGATTGGTAAATTAGTCTAGCTTGTTATCATGGCTGAATACTGACCAGGCACGCAGGGCACGTGCCCAGGGACCCTGACCTCCAGGGGATCTCCATTGATTTTGACTCCATTGAGTCACTCTCACACATATATTATTAACATTGTATAAGTCATGACAAAACGAGTAGAATTGCAGGAAATTAGCTTAAAAAAAATAATCTCCACCCCATGGCAAAAGGGGAAGAATTATAGGAAATCAGCTTTAAAACTGCAAAAATATCTCTGCCCCATGGAAACATGTGTATAATTGCATGAAATGTGTTATTAAATTGCAAAACTTTATTTCCACCCCACGGCAAAATGTATAGAACTGCAGAAAATTTGCTTTAAAAAAACATATCTGGGCCCCATTGCAGAACGTGTAGAATTGCAGGAAATGTACTTTAAAACTTCCAATCAAATCTCACGTAGTAGGGCCCCCAAAAGGCTAGAGCCGGCCCATGGAGGCCTATCATGTTAGTAAATTTGCCTTAATCTTTATAAACCTAACCTATCAATATGTAAACCCCGGAACTATTGTGGCAGCTTATTATCATTGAACCTCCTCATGAAAAAATGTGTATAGCTCATTTTCAGAGGTTAATATTTTCTGTAAGAAGCCAAAAGACAGACTATGGTCATAAAAGGACTTATACCTGGTACGTCACAGGAGCATGATACTAATGTCAGTGGGTCTCATTAGTATCCTGGTCGTCAGTCGTGAATTTGTATTTTTCTGTTCCCTATAGTGCTAATTGAGATACAATATGCTTCAAGTTCTCATTTCACACCGCAACAACCCTACATCAATTCTATATTCATGTTCCCGCCCAATTAATTAGCGTCAGAGGGCATCACTACACAGCAGGCCATACTCTGCATCTGAAGTGGACGCTTACAGACAATGCATTGCAACAAACCATCCCCCTTTTTGTTTATTCGAACACTGAGATCCCAACGGTCTAACAAAATGTGCTGAGGTGAGTCTTTGGTTAGCGGAAAAACACATTTGTGTTAACTCCGGAGGGAACAGTCTGTCTTAATGGGATGTAATTGGACTGCAATTCTCACTGTTGACAGATGTCCCAAAAAAGTTGAAGGGGTTGTTGAATGTGCCATGCCTAGCTATTTTTTTCTGCCGGAATATCTGCAGTTTTTTCCCCCTTTCTCGTCTGTACAGACTTGAGGCGTGTAGGAAAAGTCTCCCGACCAACTTCCTGAGAAGTATAGCGGCTCCCCCAATGTCATTACTGCTAGCCAGGGCCAGTTTAACTCCATACTTTAGAAATGCTGCTTTCCTGCTTCCTGCCTGCATTTCTCAAGGTGATCACAGATCTCATATTGTTTGTTGTGTGTGTGAATTAATATGGTGGGAAACCGTGTCTTGCTCTCAGCTACCACCCAATTCTGTCAAGTCAGTGTTGGAGGGAAGAAAGGATTTGTAGGCTGACAGCTAGGCCCTACAGACTGGTGTACTACAGTAGAGATGTCAAATGTACTGTCTCTCCAGCTTATCACTGGGGAGAAGCCCCATGGTCACTACTTACCGTAGGTTTAGAATTGATGTTACCATGGACATCTCTGCATGTCCAACAGTGGTTTCATAAATGTATTAGAATATAAAAGCTGTGAAGGTTAGAACATAAAAATTCAGAGGTAGAATTTTATTAGATTTTTTAAAGAAGGCCTTCTTACCTGCTGTCTACCTGTATCCACTGGTGTGTCTAAATCTGCAGATGGCTTCAAAGCCATCATAATGGCATGATACTGCCCAGAGAGCTTTAATCAATAGCCTCAAATGGCCTCCCTCTCAGATATTTTTGCCAACCTGATAATATTACACTCTATTGCACCCAGAGGTCTTTATCACAACATTGCATAATAGGGAATTGCTATTCCGCAAGAATTGTATCTTCTCAAATGTCATGCAGGGAAAGTTTGATGATTTCAGAGGTCTTTATTGTTCAAGGCGTTATGGGATTATAAAAAATAATGCCGCATTTTGCACTCTGCACCTGAAGACTGATAACCTGTCAGTGGTTTCTGCATTCCCCAGCATCTCCCGCCTGCAGCCTCTGCAGTTACTGACTATACTGTAGGATTCTCTCAGGCAATTTGATTTCCTCTCTCATCGAGGGCATGCATCATACATATTGTGCTGGGCAAAAAAAGTAGAAAGCCAGCACCAATTCTCTCTGGCACTTTTTGCGAGTGTATTCCTTGGCTATTACCATGAATAATGCATATTTGTCATGGTTAAAAGCCCAGAGTGTATTCTTATAGTTGCCAAAACCATCCTCAAGTAACATTGATAATACAAAATGTGAATCAATATTGCGTGCCTGGTGTAAGGTTAAGCAGCCCATTACTAAACAGACATATTAAAAAACTTAGATGGGTCTCCTTTGACATCTTGACAGGAGCCTTTTGATGGTAATGAACTTGTGATAGACTCTTTATGTTGGAAGTCTGTATTTAAAATATTAAGTGAAGGGAAAGTGTCTAGACAGATCTACGGATGACTACCAATGCAAAATAAATGTTGCACAAAGTTTTAATGAGACAACAGGGGACACTTCATCAAATACACTCCATAAACATCATTCCTTTGTGGTCACGTACAGAGTTGGTTAAGTTTGAATTTTTTTCAGTCGGAAGCAGTGGGAATAGGAATTAATCTTTGTTCGCTTTCTATTAACGGAGATACATTGTCAATTGTACGTCGTCTGGCTTGGACTGATATCTTTGGAACATACAATCAATGCTGCTTTACTTTGTGCAGAAAGAAGTCTGTGAACAGTAAAATAAATGGAATGAGTCGGACAACAGTATTGTGAGGACTATACATTGTGTACAGATATGCCGATGCCTTTAAACAAAGCATTGTTTGTCTTGGACTGTGATAAGAGGGTAAAGCGATTATGTTTATTCTCAATGTTTAATTACAGATAGTATCAGAGGCAGATGGATATCAAAATATAGGCCGAATTCATCCATACCGTCACTTCCTGTACTTACTGGCACAGATTTTGCTGGACTGCTACTGGTAAAGCTGATTTGTACTGGTCAATACTTAGGACTGGTCACAGGCTGGAAATTTGACCTATAAATGGCTGCAGCATCCTAATTTAAAAGGCGTTCGATGCTTAGAGGGGGTATTAGTGATGTGGAACAAAATCGATACAGTTACATATCGGGATATTATTTTTGAAGATATTATATATTGACAATATCACAATATTATTTTTGCGCTAGTTGTCTGTACCTGCACCAAAACTCCATCTTGTTTTCCAAATTCTTTTTAAATAGGGAGCCAATTTGTTTTCCGCACTTTTTTATTTCCATGACTGATCAAAACTAGTTCTCTCATGGCTCTCTCTTGTCCTTCTGCAGCAGACATATGGTGTGCAATATGTTTGGACCATGGAATCGCATATAAAAATCACAGTATCAAATCGCAATACGTGTAGAATCATGACAATCGCAATACATATCGTATTGGCACGCAAGTATTTTGATAATATCGTATTGGCAAGTCCCAGCCCTGGGGGGGTATGTTGACATATTAACTTACAGTATAATCCATTTTCATGTTTCCTTACAACCCATTCTGTCTGCACAGATGGTAAAATAGAGCGTCTGGTGGGGACATCGAATTTATTTTGTTTTCACTATTTATGACAAAATAAGTCAAATTGGATAATCCTACTTTAATTCTAAAAGCCCTTGCTATGAATATCCTTGTGTAGCACTGAATGCAAATTCATTTATCATGCTAGTATTTAACTGAGGCAGAGGTCCACGCTAATGAAAGATGAGGATGACATTAGGTGTGGTGACCCAGGAGGGAGGAAACAGTGGCAAGAGAAGACATTCTGTCAGATAAGCGGCCAGTGTTTAGAACTCACAGACTGGAAGAGAGATGAGGAAGTACTGAACTAGGTCAAGGGAGGGGAGAGAGAGAGAGAGAGAGGAGAGAGAGGGAGAGAGGGAGAGAGGGAGAGAGGGAGAGAGAGAGAGAGAGAGAGAGAGAGAGAGAGAGAGAGAGAGAGAGAGAGAGAGAGAGAGAGAGAGAGAGAGAGAAAGGGGAGTGGGAGAGAGAGAGAGAGAGAGAGAGAGAGAGAGAGAGAGAGAGAGAGAGAGAGAGAGAGAGAGAGAGAGAGAGAGAGAGAGAGAGAGAGAGAGAGAGAGAGAGAGAGAGAGAGAGAGAGAGACTGAGCAGGAGAGAGAGAGAGGAACACTAAAATGGATGACAAGGGAAGGATTCCGGTCAGCCATGTTAGCAGTGTCCAGCAGGGCTTGTTGCTTGGCAGCATCCCAGAATAGTCTAGCTCTTGTCTGCTTCCAGGCTGCGGTCGACTTTCCCTTACCTTCAACACGACTGACTGGGTGATCTCGTGACTGCCACGCACAGAGACAGGGATGGGAAGGATCCATTTTGACAAGCTTTCATCAGCTTTTAGAAGCTGTCATCTGTGTTGTTGTCATGGCCATTATTTGCTCTCTCACTACATTAGGATTACCTGGAGATTTAGGTCCCTTCTCCTTAAGTGACGGTAGAGTCATTGTTACACACATACACACGCACACTCGAGTCATTAGTACATGCTCTCATCCAGATGATTACTTGGCGGATTATGATATGACTGATGTAGTTTACAAGTGTTAGCTATATCCACAATCTTATTAAATCAGATTAGTATATTTGTATCCAGATTTTCTACCTTGCAAACTACCCTTGAATACAGAAAGTTCATTATACTAGGGTTAGAAATTGAGAGAGGTATAAGCGAAACTATAGTGTACAGAAATGTATTTTGTTGTGATAAACCAACAAGAAATGTCAATGGATTCAAACAGTTTCATGAAAGTTAAGTGATGGATATCATAACTGAACCATTTCTGCATTCTCTCCCAATAGTGCATGATGTCGCCCTTCTAATGCTGACTGTTAATCCTTTCCCTTTCAGAAGTTATGCCAGTTCCCGACGCAACCTCTGACTCTTAGAACTTCACCATGCTGAGCCCAGTACTAAACGCCTCTAATGGAGACGGCGCCGAGACAGAGACCACGTCGGCCATACTGGCCTCTGTCAAGGAACAGGTAAGGCCTTCCATGTTAATTCTGTGTGTACCGTACATGGGTGACTTTCAGAGCGAGACCAAGGCCCTACATTCAAAACATATCATGTGATCAGCGTTTTTGCTCTTGCTTGATCTAAGGCACCAGGGGATTGAAAGTAATACATTGAATGAAATTTGAATGCGCAATTTTGTGGGACTGTATCAAAAGGGGACAAATGAATAATGTGTGGGGGAAAAAATGGTTTTCAAGTTAAATATCCCTTTAACTGATGGCAACCTAACATGAAGTATGTTATTGGTTCAGCTATATTTCCATCGCCACCAGCTTCTTTATTACATTTCTCATCATAAGATCCTGTTCAGTGCCTGAAATCCATCCTATTTGATGCTGAAGTAAATGTGTCAGTGTTCTGCAGGGGTGCAGTGAGGTATAGAGACATAAGTAATTGGTTCCATTTGTATTCTGTGTGTGTCTGGTGCAGAGGACAGACTAACATCCACACTGATTAGCAGGTGACACTATAAGGAGACTCTATAGAGACTTTGGGTAGGCTCGTTTAATCTTATGCCTTTCGTTTGAAATGTCGCTATCGCTCACAATAATATATCTGTATAATATAGTAACTAAGTCATTGTTATTGAGTAGAATGTGCAAAACTAGGTTCAGTTTTATAAGGGATTCTGCTCTCAAGAATATAATTGGCTTGCAGTTACATTATGGAAGCATGCTACTGATATTCCTCACCAGCAGTAGGATATAGCCTATTAGCTCACAGCAGGCAGCCATTTTGGAGTAGAACCAAGAGCATGTGTGTAGATGGGAATGAGCCAATCCCCTGCATCATGACAGTGGTTACACTGACACACCTCTTTCTTTTAAGCAAGAGCGAAAAGGACAAGCTGTGGAATGGTAAAGTGGGCCACTGCCACACATCACACAGACCCATGGGGCTGCTCTGGGACATACTAATGGCCCTATCAGGAGGGTAAAAAATAAAAGCCTAAAGGCCTGCATACAGAGAGGCACGAGTGTGTGTGTCCCTGTGTGTGCAGACCTCCACAAGCGTGCGTTTATTTAAGCCGGTGCACCTCAGTCACAGCTCTTTGTTTATTTTTCTGTTGACAGCATTAGGATGGTTGTGTGAATACAAATAAAAAGGCAGACATTTTCATTGTTGATGCTATTCAATGGTGGAAGCAATTAGGATTTGTCTACTTCCTGTGCATTGTGGTGCAGTGAGAGAAGGGAGGTCAAGCGTGAACAACCACTGGTTAAACATTATGACTGGGTTCAACACTAGGAAAAGCTCTACGATTAGGAATACATTCATTTCCACGTTTAATGTTTGGTATTAGATGTCGTCACTCTGACGACAACCTCGTAACTCCAATTTTGCAAATGTTATTTTTTTTTATTGAAAGCAGTAACTCCCCTCAATGTACTCTGAACATTTCAATATCACACTTTTTATACATCACAGAACACTGAAATATAACAAAACCATTTGACATAGAAACACCAAGGCCCCCCAACATTTTTTTATGTATTATGTAAATGATGAAAATGTTAATAACATTGCACCCAAGAGGCCAATAGAGGACGATTTGGTCATTTGACTGCAGGAAAATATGCATTTTTTCTCCCAATTCCTGAAAAGTTTCTGTTTTGGAGATGAGGTTTTCATCAGACAGCGACGATATGTTTGTTTATCTTACAATATACTGTACCTCCAATTGTGTAATAGTGAAAGGCAGTGTTAAACTATTGACCATAATACGTTATTATGACCCCACCACTAGATGGCAAACTGCATCAGTCAGCAAAAGGTATAACGTGTGAAGTGTGATGATACATTCTGTGTATTTAGCCCTACAATGGATTTACCAGTACAGGTACCACTACATTTTTCAGTAATAGGGTCAGTTGGCTTTTTTTTAAAGTAAGGGGGCTTGGGGAGTGTGTTGGGGTTAAGGACATTGGGTTGACTTTACTTTTTTTGGAGGGACTTTAACCTGTAGCCTGGGGATGGTTCTAGTACTGTATGGTGTGACATTGTTTTTTGGTCCCCAATGATATTTAGATTAACGTTCCACCATGCTTGCTTATGATTGGGCCTCATTTGGATCTGCTAGTGACCATGGTTTGAGGTAGTGATGTACAAGCCAACGTGTGATGCCTCATTTTGTCCTCTCACAATGGTCAGCAGCAGGCCACAGGGACAGCAAATGAAACCAGCCGAAGCCATTAGATGTATAGTATACGTGAGGGCAAGACGAGAATGCAAATCGGTGTCATCTTATTCAGAGTGCTGGAATATCAAACATCTGGCAATCATTTGTACAGCAATATGAGGAATGCATTTAGCTAGAATATTCAGACGTTATTTGAATTGGGGAAAGAGAGAGAATGCTAATCTGCTCTCTTAATCGTGGTCACCTCTTAAGACTTAATGGATGTTTAAACAAATGCAGTGAAGTCATTTCAGCAGCCTTTGGTCATGAAATAATGAATGGAAATGATTAAGTCTTGTGAAACAGTCACTCTAATTTGTAACATTCTAGAATGTGGGCTGCTTTGGGCTTAGCGGAAAGGAGACTATTATAATGAATAGGACGTTCTCAAATAAAGTTATAGAGACTGAATTTGCCATCAACTAGGCCACAGCTTATAAATAAAAGCATTTATAATAACCCAATTTGACTTTGAGATGTTGCATTCGGGCTATTACAGTACTGCTCTTTTAACATATACCAGTCATCTTGAACCAAAGGTTCAATATGGAGACTCATGACTTGGCTGTGAGTGAATGTTGAGCTCAGATAGTAAAGATCTATATGAGGTTCATGGATGACTGGGTCGTTATTGTTAGTGGGCTGACATATGGCTAGCTAATCAGTCATGCAGGCACTTAACTCAACCAATTGTATGTCAGATACTGCGTGTACAGGGTTTATCATTTCATAGTACTGTATTATAAGAAGGGATTTTAAAACGGATCAAAAATGTATTCAGTTTGAGTGTTTTGGGGAATAAGACAGGGATATGGAGTGCTCACATATTTCCATTTCCTTTGTTTCAGACTGCAAAGTGTTTAAGACAGTATTTTTTTGTCAGTTGACTCGAGGGGGATGAACGGTGAAAATTTAACTTGTGTGAATGTCTTGACTCTGCACCTGGCTTGAATGAGTAAGTCAGACAACCATGACAGAGGTAGAAGGGCAGTGAGTGGCGTGGAGGCGTACAGTTGCTCTAGCAAATCAGAATGAAGCATTAGACAGATCTGAAATCCAGCACTGCATTACTCAGCTGAGGAGTGGGTATACAGCAGTAGTGAAATGTTGTCTCAACAGGAGTATTTAAGCCAAGGATTTTAGAGCCTATAGGTTCCTAGTTCATAATTCCTGCCTCAAAAAATGATCCTTTAATAGGGTACCTTGTTTCACTATATTTCATGTTTTGAGTTTGTTAAATATTGTTTGGTAGGACACCCTAGCTTCATACGAGTGTGGTATAGTTTGTGTAGGCCTACAGTAGGTGTTTTGAATAGATGAACTTCCAGAATCTTCTCCAGCCAACCAATCCTGAACTCGGCTTATTCTGTTACAGGGTGTTCCTTGGTCTTGTGTACTCCTTAAGTTAACCTCTGGCTTTTTAGAAATGGGATAAAAAAAATAAAAAATAACTTGAGGCATACCCAGGATGACATTTGGTAATCAAATTGTCTCCTCTGAAAAAGTTAAAATGTCAGTCTTGGTACCACAGGGCACAATTAGGCAATTATACTTGAGGACCACACAGTTTCCTGAAGCTGCACAATTCCCATCTTCTGTCCCCTAGTCATTTATTCTACCAACTAATAGGTTTAATGGTGTTTTCAGGGGTGTACTGTTTGCAAGCTATTGGGCATACATCTCACTCTCCTTCTCCCTCTTGTCCTTGGTAATGGGCTGGAAGTATACTTGATTTTCTTGTAATGCAATTATCAGGCAAGGTTTTAATTGAACAGTCTGCCCATTTAAATTAGTTAATTATAGTATTTAGAGGGTATTTCTTCAGTTCTACCACACACACACATTTGAAAATCTGACTATTCTACACTGTTCCACAGTATGTAACTAAGAATTTGTTCTTAACTGACTTGCCTAGTTAAATTAAGGTTAAATTTAAAATAACAATTATACGGAAATGTCCTGCTAACCAATTTAGCCATGTCTTAAAGTTCCAGAATACTTTCTATTTCAGTATCTGATTAAAGGGATAGTCCAAATTACAAAATGATATATTGGTTTCCTTACCCTGTAAGCAGTCTATGGACAAGGTATGACAGCAATCCATGCTTCGGTTTAGTTTCCCTGGCACTGTTTCCAAATGCTAATGTTTTAAGATTTGTGGCACAAATCCCATTCGTCATGGGACTGATATCATAATGTTTCACGCATCAGGTTCAAATAATCTATAAGTGACTTTGTTGAGCTTCACATTCAATTTTAGATACTTTCTGATGATTTGGACATGATGCGGAAAAATGCTAATATCGGTCCCATGACTTGAATGGGATTCCTGCCACAAATGCTAAAATATTAGCAATTGGATACAGTGACAGGGGAAGCTAAAACAAAGCATGGATTTCTGTAATACCTTGTCCATAGACTGTTTACAGGGTAAGGTAATCAATATGTAATTTTGTCATTTGGGTGAACTATCCCTTTAAGTGTGGCTATTCAAATTTTGAACATGGTTTAGAATTGGTATTACTGACCCAATGACTATTTAAATAAAGAAATTAGTTTGAGAGGAGATAACAAAGCTTCTCATATGCAAACCTAAGTTATTCACTCTATTCTCTCTCTCAACTGCCTTGAGCTCTATCAGTTTTCATTTGAACAAAAGTACTTTCATTCAATACTTTTCTCAATCATATACCCAAATGTATTTTTCGTACAGATTAGAAATAAACAGTGTTTAAAGTGGTGAGTAACAGGAAGCAAATTGTGACTGTCATCCCAAGACTCTGTGGCCCTCTCTTCTCTCCCATGGCAGATCCTTGTGTCTTTTTTATCAAGCTATATTTAAACCGTGGCTGGCTATGACATGTATTGTGTACTACCTTCTAAGCAAGGAAGCCCAGCCCAAAGAGTGGCATCGAGGCAGAACAGTCACTGTCTCTCCCTGGAGAGCACAACTCAGAGCTATGGTCAGAAGAGAGGAGAGAACAGGAAATGAGGGACAGAGGAAAGGAAAGAGAGGAGACATTTCTGCTGCCTCAACCCCACAACACTTCCATGTACATTCACAATCCTGCGAGTCTTTGGAGATTTCCAATTAGCACCCCACTCTGTCCCCCCTCCCTCCGTTCACCCTGCACCTCCCCACCTCCGCCCGCTACCCTCTCTCTGCTTTTTCAGCAGGGGGCACAGATGGTGTTGAGGAGAGGAGCAGTCAAAAGAGTGATTGGAGAGCAGCAGGATTTGGCAGGCAGACTGGTGGGAGGGTCCTTTTGTGATGCAATGTTGCATAAATAATGCCAAAGAGGTTCTAAATTCTCTGTTGCCATGGAGACCTTTGTGCCTGGCTGAACTCCTATTCTTCACTGCTTGGAGGCAGTCACTACTGGGCTTGCCATTTTCTCTAATGGAGTTTTCTCAATAAGGACAGAAGAACTTCTAGACATGTTGAGGATGGAGAAAAAAGTGGGATATTATGTGTGGTTGGTGCTTTCTCTGAAGTATGGTCAATGTGAAGGTATGGCTTTGTTAACTTAAATTCCAATAGTCTTTTGGCAGTAACAGGTGTTTGGTTGTTATGCTACATTTGGAGGGAATAGTAAGGTCAGTGATTTTGTTGTTTGGAACTGATGGATTTCTGTCATTTTGCTACCAGATATAACTAAAAAAAGGACAAACTTTGCTGGCTCATTTAAACTTTTTGTTACTTCTATCCAAATATATAGCCTACTGCATCTTATCAGCACAAATGTAGTTGTTTATAAAGTTAAGATAACTAGGCCAGACAATAGCAACAGTTTACAGTTGCTTGCATGTACACAGTTATGTAAATGCAACTATTATACCAAGAGAAGTACATTAAAATGCACGTCTACTGACACTTGTAGCTCTTTGATGCTTACAGCTCAGTCGGTTTAAAAAGAGTTGGATGGATCCTTCTTCATCCAGTTCAATGGGATGTTTCTGTGGACCTTATATTCTGGTTTCTTGCCCAAAATAGCAGGTGATACATTTTGTAGCAGACTTCGAATAAACTGCTCTAGGGAGAGTGTTTGACCTTGTGGGCACTGGACTCATTTCAGCATTGTCACAAAAAAAGTGGACAGTTTGTATTGACTGGAGTTGCCTGAGACTAAGGGCGTTTTCACATATGAAATTCGGTACCCTGGTTCGGTTTCCTGGAGCTTTTGTGAGAATTTGACAGAATACGTTTTTGCTTTCGCAAGACCTGAAAATATCAATTTCAGTGTGCGATAAGCAAGACGCACATTCTACGTGATGTTAGCGAGCTAGCTTGTTTACAATGGGCAAAAAAAGTTCCACGCGACTTGCGCTGCCGTGTCACAAAAACTGGTACTCTGGTCCTGGATCTTGGACCCATTACTCACGCAGGTCCAGGATTAATTTCAGTCAGGGTTCATTTACGTTTCACACATGCTTTATAGCGCGGATCAGGGTACCAAACGCTCCAGAATCCAGATCATAAGGGGATATGTGAAAGCGCCCTAAATGAGACTGGCTGCTCAGATTTAAGGTTGGGCGGTATCCAGATGTCCATACAGTCATACCGTTTCTGTACCATACCAGGGTGTACGGTATTACCGGAAGTGCACACAGAGGGCGCAATTATTATTTATTTTACACACAAAACAAGGGACACTAGGGATCTTGATCCAGGAAGGGATTGAATGTCTCTGCTGTAACCAAGAAGCTTGATCTTGACATCTAGCCACTTAGCTAACAAGTTAGCAAATCAAATGCATAGCTGGAGCCCTGAGCTTGATATTATTTATTTGACACATCTTAGATTTCTTATAGTTATAAGCAGTGGTGTGATTTTGTTTGGCAACTGTCGTTTGGTCCCATGTGGCTCATGGTCCAGTGTGGCTCAGTTGGTAGAGCATGGTGCTTGCAACGGTAGGGTTTTGGGTATGGTTCCCAAGGGGGACCAGTATGAAAATGTTTGAACTCACTACTGGAAGTCATTTTATGTAAGAGTGTCTGCCTAATCTACCATTGACATCAACACAAATTATTACACTCTTGGGAAAAAAAGTTCCATAAGGTTTCTGTGGCTGTCCCAATTGGAGAACCCTTTTTGTTCCAGGTAGAACCCTTTTCAAATCAAATCAAACTTTGTCACATGCGCTGAATACAACAAGTGTAGATCTTACCGTGTAATGCTTACTTACAAGCCCTTAACCAACAGTGCAGTTCAAGAATAGTTAAAGAAATATTTATCAAATAAACTAAAGTAAAATATAATAAAAAATGTACACAATAAAATAGCAATAACAAGGCTATATACAAGGAGTACCGGTACCGAGTCAATGTGCGTGGGTACAGGTTAGTCAAGGTAATTTGTACATGTAGGTAGGGGTGAAGTGACTATGCATATATATTAAACAGCAAGTAGCAGCAGTGTACAAAACAAATGGAGGGGGTGTGTCAATGTAAATAGTCTGGTGGCGATTTGATTATTTTTCAGCAGTCTTGGGGGTAGAAGCTGTTAAGGAGCCTTTTGGTCCTAGACTTGGCGCTCCAGTACCACTTGCCGTGCGGTAGCAGAGAAAACAGTCTATGACTTGGGTGACTGGAGTCTCTGACAATTTTGGGGGGCTTTCCTCTGACACCGCATGGGTGTCAGAGGAAAAGGGTTCTACATGGAACCAAAAAAGGGTTCTTCAAAGGGTCCTCCTATGGGGACAGCTGAATAACCATTTTTGGTTCTAGAGAGCACCTTTTTTCTATGGGTGTTGTTTTCATCTCCAAATGTGAATGTAAAGTGGGGTCTGAAATGATTGACATCCTTGATAAAGATGAGAAAAAATGACTGAATAAACTAGATAAAATATAGCTCAGTATTTGAGTTATGCTCCAAATAACTGGGAAATTATAGTATTTTAATGTAATTGCTCAAAGAAAGAGATGGTTGTTTAAGAAGCAATACTTTTTTTTTCTCCAAAAAAGGTAGTGTCAAAATTATTGACACCTCTGTTTTCACTACCTCACCTTGTGAGGATAACAGCACTGAGCCTTTTTCTAAAATGTTTTGTGAGATTGGGGAACACATTGGGAGGGATCTTAGATCATTCCTCCGTACATAATCTTTCCAGATCCTTGATATCCTTCGTCTGCGCTTATGGACTGCCCTGTTCAATTCAAACCACAGGTTTTCAATGGGTTTCAAGTCCGGAGACTGAGGTGGTGTTTGCAAATGTGAACGTCTGGAGTTTGCTAAACGGCATTGACACTTGGATTGGAATCGGTGCTTTAGTCAGATGGCATGAAACATCGGTGGTGAGTTTGTCGTCAAAATGAGAATGCATAAGCAGAAAATAACTCCATACCTTCTGTAAAATATGGTGGTGAATCTAATGTTATGGGGCTATTTTGTTTCCACTGGTCCTGGGGCCCTTGTTAAGGTCAATGGCATCACAAACTTTACCCAGTACCAGGACATTTTAGCCAAAAACCTGGTTGCCTCTGCCTGGAGCCTGAAACTCGGTTGTAAGTGGATCTTACAGCAAGACAATAACCCCAAGCACACATCAAAATCCACAAAGAAATGGTTCATTGGCCACAAAATCTATATTTTGCAATGGCCATCTCAGTCTCTGGATTCAAAACCCATTGAAAACCTGTAGTTTGAATTGAACAGGGCAGTCTATAAGCGCAGACAAATAATATCAAGGATCTGCAAAGATTTTGTATGGAGGAATGGTCTAAGATCCTCCTAATGTGTTCTCCAATCTCATAAAACATTTTAGAGAAAGGCTCAGTGCTGTTATCCTCACCAGGTAAGGTATTGAAAACACAGGTGGCAATTATTATTTTGACCCCTACCTTTTAGAGAAAAAAAGTACATTACTTGTTCAACAAAATCTCTTTCTCTGAGCAATTGTATTAATATAAAATAATATCATTTTTTAAACAAACAATATAGCTAATTATTTGAATTATTTATGCTATACAGTAATTTTAGCTCATCTTCCTCAAGGGTGTCAATAATTTCAGACCCCACTGTATATGATTTAGACTTATACTCACTGGATGTTTCGAAACATTTGAATTGTCAATCTTCTTCAGCATAATTGCATGAATACATACAGTAAGCTAGATCTTATGTAGCACAATACAGGTATGCTTACTGACAATCACTTTTTCATGTTTTTCGACAGGAGCTGCAATTTGAACGGCTGACTCGAGAGCTGGAAGCTGAACGGCAGATTGTCGCCACCCAACTGGAGCGATGCAAGCTAGGATCTGAGACCGGCAGCATGAGTAGCATCAGGTGTGTTCAGTAGAGTGGTGCCACATGCTCTCTCTTTCCCTCTCTCCCTTCCTCTCTCTGCTTTCTTTTACTCCTCTGTGATGCCATCCTGTTTCCCCATCCTCCCCAACCCCTCCCCTACCTGTTTTCATCAGGTGTGTTCAGTGGAGTGGTGCTACCTCCCAGACCCCCTACCTGTCTCTTTCATTAGGTGTGCTCAGTGGGATGAAAAAACTATTTTGTAGCTTTTCCATCAGAGACAGACAGTCCTTGGAACAATATGGGGGACAGTCAGCAAGGTTGCTGAAAACCTGGGTGGAGATATAGAATTAACAGCCAGGTTTTGTGGTTTTAGTGCTGTTCACGTTGGAGAAAAGAAAAAACGTTCATGTTGTTTCACCCCTACATCCCCCAATATCACATCTTTCCAATCTCAAAACAGAACAGACACATTAAGAAACACGCCTGGCTGTCTGGCACATAATAGCAATAATAGCCTAGTATGGTATCAAGGGGCCAACACAACAGAATATTCTGTGTCTCTTTTGTATACATACTTTAACCCAGAAGGGATTTCATCCACAAACTAATTAGTCATCCTTTTATTGTAATTCTCAATTCAATTTACAGACAAACAATGAGCTAGAAGCTCGTTCTGATTTTCAATTAACCATTTGACCTCTTAAGCACTAAACTCTGTCTCTCTCGCCGTGGAATCCTTTTGAATAGAATCTGCAGCGGAAAATGTTGTGTGGGATTTATGAAAGTCTGTCTAATCAGACAACCAATGGAATGCTCTAACTTGATTGCATGTTCAGTAACAATCGTGTTGTGTGTGTATTGTGCAACATTTTTCTGGTGGAGACTTTGTGGGGTCACTATGAACCATTTAGGCTGATTATACCAAAGTATTCCCAATCAAAAACGATTAAACTGCTCCGGTTTATGGTAAAACCCTGCCATAACATTAAATGGACCACTTCTTAGCAAACATGTTGATTCACCATTGTAGTAACCCAGCATTTCCATAGCAACACTTATCCCCAAACTAGTAATAGTGAGACTTCAGTGTGTTCTGGGGTTGAAAGACCTTAAAAAAAAAAAAAAAATTCACCTTTCTTTAACCAGGTAGGCTAGTTGAGAACAAGTTCTCATTTGCAACTGCGACCTGGCCAAGATAAAGCATAGCAGTGTGAACAGACAACACAGAGTTACACATGGAGTAAACAATTAACAAGTCAATAACACAGTAGAAAAAAAGGGGAGTCTATATTTTTTTTATTTTTATTTCACCTTTATTTAACCAGGTAGGCTAGTTGAGAACAAGTTCTCATTTGCAACTGCGACCTGGCCAAGATAAAGCATAGCAGTATGAACAGACAACAACAGAGTTACACATGGAGTAAACAATTAACAAGTCAATAACACAGTAGAAAAAAGGGGGGAGTCTATATACAGTGTGCAAAAGGCATGAGGTAGGCAAATAATTACAATTTTGCAGATTAGCACTGGAGTGATAAATGATCAGATGGTCATGTACAGGTAGAGATATTGGTGTGCAAAAGAGCAGAAAAGTAAATAAATAAAAAAACAGTATAAAAACAGTATGGGAATGAGGTAGGTGAAAATGGGTGGGCTATTTACCAATAGACTATGTACAGCAGCAGCGATCGGTTAGCTGCTCAGATAGCTGATGTTTGAAGTTGGTGAGGGAGATAAGTCTCCAACTTCAGCGATTTTTGCAATTCGTTCCAGTCACAGGCAGCAGAGTACTGGAACGAAAGGCGGCCAAATGAGGTGTTGGCTTTAGGGATGATCAGTGAGATACACCTGCTGGAGCGCGTGCTACGGATGGGTGTTGCCATCGTGACCAGTGAACTGAGATAAGGCGGAGCTTTACCTGGCATGGACTTGTAGGTGACCTGGAGCCAGTGGGTCTGGCGACGAATATGTAGCGAGGGCCAGCCGACTAGAGCATACAAGTCGCAGTGGTGGGTGGTATAAGGTGCTTTAGTAACAAAACGGATGGCACTGTGATAAACTGCATCCAGTTTGCTGAGTAGAGTGTTGGAAGCCATTTTGTAGATGACATCGCCGAAGTCGAGGATCGGTAGGATAGTCAGTTTTACTAGGGTAAGCTTGGCGGTGTCAGTGAAGGAGGCTTTGTTGCGGAATAGAAAGCCGACTCTTGATTTGATTTTCGATTGGAGATGTTTGATATGAGTCTGGAAGGAGAGTTTGCAGTCTAGCCAGACACCTAGGTACTTATAGATGTCCACATATTCAAGGTCGGAACCATCCAGGGTGGTGATGCTAGTCGGGCATGCGGGTGCAGGCAGCGATCGGTTGAAAAGCATGCATTTTGTTTTACTAGCGTTTAAGAGCAGTTGGAGGCCACGGAAGGAGTGTTGTATGGCATTGAAGCTCGTTTGGAGGTTAGATAGCAGTGTCCAATGACGGGCCGAAAGTATATAGAATGGTGTCGTCTGCGTAGAGGTGGATCAGGGAATCGCCCGCAGCAAGAGCAACATCATTGATATATACAGAGAAAAGGCCTGAGAATTGAACCCTGTGGCACCCCCATAGAGACTGCCAGAGGACCGGACAGCATGCCCTCCGATTTGACACACTGAACTCTGTCTGCAAAATAATTGGTGACCCAGGCAAGGCAGTCATCCGAAAAACCGAGGCTACCGAGTCTGCCGATAAGAATATGGTGATTGACAGTCGAAAGCCTTGGCAAGGTCGATGAAGACTGCTGCACAGTACTGTCTTTTATCGATGGCGGTTATGATATCGTTTAGTACCTTGAGTGTGGCTGAGGTGCACCCGTGACCGGCTCGGAAACCAGATTGCACAGCGGAGAAGGTACGTTGGGATTCGAGATGGTCAGTGACCTGTTTGTTGACTTGGCTTTCGAAGACCTTAGATAGGCAGGGCAGGATGGATATAGGTCTGTAACAGTTTGGGTCCAGGGTGTCTCCCCCTTTGAAGAGGGGGATGACTGCGGCAGCTTTCCAATCCTTGGGGATCTCAGACGATATGAAAGAGAGGTTGAACAGGCTGGTAATAGGGGTTGCGACAATGGCGGCGGATAGTTTCAGAAATAGAGGGAGAGTTGCTAATGACTCGCCTACTCCCCCCTTAATACGTCAGGTCAAATGTCTGGGGTGGCATATGTTACCTTATCCGTTAACTCAAACTAAGAGGATCATCCACCTGCAGAGCCAAAGAAACAGATTCTCATCCACAGTATTATTACACCAAACTTCTTGCCGTTGCTGGATTTGAAGACTTCTCAGTGAGATTCACAGGACTCACATTGTTAGTTGAGCAAATTGGGTTGAGTAAGGCACATGACATTGTATTCTGTCAAAACAGGACCCTAATTTGTCCCAATAGTGTCTCAATGTGTGGTTAGTGTCCATTTACTGAGGAGCCAGTGTGTTTGCGTCTTTGCTTGAGTGTGCAGTGGGCCTATTTCCTTATTTCCCATTGATGCTTGGTCCAGACACATCACTTTTATCACTGTTTTCCACCCGCAGTCAATCCATTATAGGCTAGCTCCTACCCACAGATAATATTTAAATCAAGACTTCCAAAAACATCAGATTCCTTAACCCCTAGTTTCCCAGTCAGGCATTGATTACAGTTGACTGAAATATTGGTTGATTGACTGACCTTGAAACAAGACCCATTTGAAAGGGGGAAGTTTTTAAAGGGCCCGTGTCAAGATTCCATCATGACAGCTCATCCTCCTCTCAGACTTTTAAAGGGAACATTACATAATTATGTTGCTGTTAAACATTCTGATTGGTTTCATCCTTCCAAGTAAAAGTCCCAATACGACATATCACTTCATATTTGTATTTTGGGAGAAATGTATATATTTTATATTTGACCGAAGTCATGTCAGAAAAGCATTCAGAAAAGTGACGTCAAGAGAAGAACTAGAATAGCACCGGAGGGGATGGCTGACTCCAAACCAATTGTGCTATTTTGTTTTTTCGCATTGTTTGTAACTTATTTTGTACACAATGTTTCTGCTACCGTCTCTTATGACCGAAAAGAGCTTCTGGATATCAGAACAGCAATTTACCACCTCATACTGAACAAAGATTTTTTCTTAATGAGTCTGACGCCAAGGATATACTGTTACTCCCGGCCAGGCCCAAATCCCCATGATTCGCATGAAAAAAAGACGGAGATACAGGGGGTGCAGATCCGGGTGCCTTCTGAGAATTCGTCCATGTGTGGGTAACCCTCCTCTACCATCCGTTCCATTGGCCAACGTGCAATCACTGGAGAATAAACTGGATGAGCTCAGTTCGAGACTATCCTACCAACGGGACATTAAAAACTGTAATATCGTATGTTTCACAGATTCGTGGCTGAATGATGACACGGCTAATATACAGTTGGCTGGGTATTCCGTGCATCGGCAAGACAGAACAGCTACCTCTGGTAAGACGAGGGGTGGTGATGTGCATCTACTTATCAATAACAGCTGGGCGTGATGTCTAATGTTATGAAAGTGTCAAGGTATTACCCCCTGTGAGTTAGAGTAGCTCATTATAAGCTGTAGACCACACAGTCTACCAAGAAAGCTTTTATCTGTATTTTTTGTAGCTGTCTATTTACCACCACAAACCGATACGGGCACTAAGATCGCACTCAATGAGCTGTATAAGACCATAATCAAACAAGAACTTGCTCATCCAGAAGTGGTGCTCCTAGTGGCCGGGGACTTTAATGCAGGCAAACTTAAATCAGTTTGATCTAATTTCTACCAGCATGTCACATGTGTAACTAGAGGGAAAAAAAAAAAAATATATATATATATATATTTTTTTTTATACTCTTTACTCTTTATTTACTCCACACACAGAGAGGCGTTCAAAGCTCTCCCTCGACCTCCATTAGGCAAATCTGATCATAGTTCTGTCCTCCTGATTCCAGCTTACAAGCAAAAAAAACAAAAGCAGGAAGTACCTTGAAAGGCTGGTCATGGCTCACATCAACACCATCATCCTAGAAATCCTAGACCCATTCCAATTTGCACACCGCCCCAACAGATCCACAGATGACTCAATTGCAATTGCACTCCACACTGCCCTTTCCCACCTGGACAAAAGGAACACATATGTGAGAATACTGTTCATTGACTACAGCTCAATGTTCAACACCATAATGCCCACAAAGCTCATCACCCTGGGAATAAACACCTCCCTCTCCAAATGGATCCTGGATGGGTAAGGGTAGGCAACAACACATCTGCCACGCTGATTCTCAACACGAGGGCCCCTCAGGGGTGTGTGCTTAGTCCCCTCCTGTACTCCATGTTCACCCACAACCATTATATTTCAGTTTTTTATTTTTAAAACATTTGCAAACGTTTCTGAAAACCATTTTTGCTTTGTAATTATGGGCTATTGTGTGCAGATTGAGGGGGTGGGGGGGCATTTAGTCCATTTTAGAATAAGAAGGGGTCTGAATACTTTTCAAATGCACTGTATCTAACCACTAGCAGTCTTGAAACACATCACTTATTAGCAGTTCAGCATTTCTTGTATTGTTAAACAAAATCATGAGAAACCTTTACCATTGTAGTAGACATTGAACATCTATAACCAAACAAGCTAAAACTGCGTTGTTGGCCGATGGTAGCCATAGCTAGCCACATGCTAACCTGAGTGCTAACATTACTAGCAGCAGTAACAGTAAATCCAGGTATGGTTAACAAACATTGGCTACCATGATATCCTGCAAGTTATTGGCCAATAAAGATCAGGCAGTTAAGCAAAAACAAAGACATACCTTGAAATAAACAAATGACATTAATCCTATTGGTATTTGACCATTCATTTCTGCAAATCAAATCAAATTGATTTATATAGCCCTTCGTACATCAGCTGATATCTGAAAGTGCTGTACAGAAACCCAGCCTAAAACCCCAAACAGCAAGCAATGCAGGTGTAGAAGCACGGTGGCTAGGAAAAACTCCCTAGAAAGGCCAAAACCTAGGAAGAAACCTAGAGAGGAACCAGGCTATGTGGGGTGGCCAGTCCTCTTCTGGCTGTGCCGGGTGGAGATTATAACAGAACATGGCCAAGATGTTCAAATGTTCATAAATGACCAGCATGGTCGAATAATAAGGCAGAACAGTTGAAACTGGAGCAGCAGCAAAGTCAGGTGGACTGGGGACAGCAAGGAGTTCATCATGTCAGGTCGTCCTGGGGCACGGTCCTTGGGCTCAGGTCCTCCGAGAGAGAGAAAGAAAGAGAGAATTAGAGAGAGCATATGTGGGGTTCTGCAAACGTGCATGGTTGCAGGAGTTTTTTTTCTATCTTGCTTGCTAGCTAGCTTATTTCACCCCCAAACACCATGCTTGATCCGAGTTGGCCAGTTTGTTTTGCATGCCCCGGTGAACTTAGATAGTTGGCTATCATCTACTAGCAACATAACATGATAAAACACTTTGGGCATTTTACTACCTACTTACCCGATTCACCTCCATCACCGAAGCCACCAGCAGAATGTTGCTTTATTGACGTCAAAGCCGCAATATATTGGTATGAGTTTTTGATTAATGTAATTCAAATTGCAAAAATAGAAGTTCATATTTGATAAACTTTTGCATACTGTTTAGATGGAATATAATCAAAGTTGTTAGTTGTGGAATATATATTGTGCAACTTTTCTTTTAAGACAGTTTGTTTACAAGTCTTTGAAATGGATAGTTGAGGGCAGAAAGGTTTGATGTGAAAGGCATAGGATGGAAATGTATTTTCTTGCTTACTCAGTGTTGTATGAAGCTTGAAGGACATTCCCTGCTCCTCCTCCACTGCTATCTGAACCTGAGTGTGGTGCCCCTGGGGTAACTGAATGTCACAGTGAAGGTCAGGGTGGGGGTGATGATTAGGCCAATAATGGAGGAGCCATTCTCTCCTCTGACAGACAGGAGATCTCATCCCACTGATCAGTTACTCATAGAAGACTACACCACACCAGACCAGACGGGTTAGCAAATAGTGAATCCAATATTGGATTCTACTGGTCAATATCTGTGTCTTCTGTTTTACAGGACCTGAGGTGGTGTCTGTGAGCGACCAATCATGCATGTGATCTGATGATTGGTTTCTTATTCAACATTTATGAATCCGACGTTGCACCAGTTTTTTTGGAATTGATAAAAAAATCTAAATGCCAGAGGAACTCTGTCACTGAACCTGAAACCACAGTGAAACAATTGCCTGTAGTGATTGCTATAGTGATGGGAGGGGACCATTGATACAGTTATTAGATCTATATTTGACTCTAAGTATTAATTAGTAAAAATATATACAGTGCATTCGGAAAGTATTCAGATCCTTTCCCGTTTTGTTACAGCCTTATTCTAAAATGGATTAAATTTTAAAAAGTCCTCAATTTACACACAATGCCCCATAATGACAAAGTGAACAGGTTTTTAGAAATGTATGCAAATGTATTTAAAAAACAGATACCTTACTTACATAAGTATTCAGACCTTTTGCTATGAGACTCGAAATTGAGCTCAAGTGCATCCTGTTTCCATTGATAATCCTTGACATGTTTCTACAACTTGATTGGAGTTCACCTGTGGTACATTCAATTGATTGGACATGATTTGGAAAGGCACACACCGGTCTATATAAGGTCCCACAGTTGACAGTGCATGTCAAGGGCAAAATCCAAGCCATGAGCTCGAAGGAATTGTCTGTAGAGCTCCGAGATAGGATTGTGTCGAGGCACAGATCTGTGGAAGGGTACCAAAACATTTCTTCAGCATTGAAGTTCCCCAAGAACACAGTGGACTCCATCATTCTTAAATGGAAGAAGTTTGGAACCACCAAGACTCTTCCTAGAGCTGGCCACTCGGCCAAACTGAGCAATCGGGGGAGAAGGGAGGTGACCAAGAACCCGAGGGTCACTCTGGCAGAGCTTCAAGGTTTGTCTGTGGAGATGGGAGAACATTCCAGACGGACAACCATCGCTGAAACACTCTACCAATCAGGCCTTTATGGTAGAGTGGACAGACGGAAGCCACTCCTCAGTAAAAGGCACGAGAAAGCCTGGTTGGGGTTTGTCAAAAGGCCCCTAAAGGACTCTCAGACCATGAGAAATAAGATTCTCTGGTCTGATGAAACCAAGATTGAACTCTTTGGACTGAATGCCAAGCGTCACATCTGGAGGAAACCTGGCACCATCCCTACGGTGAAGCATGGTGGTGGCAACATCGTGCTGTTGAGATTTTTCAGCGACCCGGAGACTAGTCAGGATCGAGGGAAAGATGAACAGAGCAAAGTACAGAGAGATACTTAATGAAAACCTGCTTCAGAGCGCTCAGGACCTCAGAATGGGGTGAATGTTCACTTTCCAACAGGATAATGACTAAGCACACAGCCAAGACAATGCAGGAGTGACTTTGGGACAAGACACCCAGCCAGAGCCTGGACTTAAACCCGATCAAACATCTCTGGAGAATCCTGAAAATAGTTGTACAGTGACGCTCCCCACCCAACCTAACAGAGCTTGAGAGGATTTGCAGAGAAGGGGAGAAACTCCTCAAATACAGGTGTGCCAAGCTTGTAGCGTCATACACAAGAAGATTCTTGGCTGTAATCGCTTTCAAAGGTGATTCAACAAAGTACTGAGTAAAGGGTCTGAATACTTATGTAAATGTTATATATATATTTTTTTTTAATTATATTCTAAAAACCTGCTTTTGCTTTGTCATTATGGGTATTGTGTATAGATTGAGGGGGGAAAAAACAATGTAATACATTTTAGAATAAGGCTGTAACGTGACAAAATGTGGAAAAAGTAAACCGGTCTGAATACACTGTGTGTGTGTGTATATATATATATATTATGCTACTGTAGGTAGCGTTAGCTAGCACTTATCGGCTATACTTGAGCCAAACCTCCGGTCTTTTTAATCCTATAGCTTGTTCTCCATCTTCTTTTTAAATAGTGAGCCAACATGTTTTCAGCACTTTTTTCACCTTGACTGATGAAAAACGTGTTTTCGCATGCTCTCCTCTCTGCAGCTGACTTTTTGTTTACCTTTATTTAACTAGGCAAGTCAATTAAGAACAAATTCTTATTTTCAATGACAGCCTAGGAACAGTGGGTTAACTGCCTTGTTCAGGGGCAGAACGACAGATTTATTTTTACCTTGTCAGCTCGGGGATTCGATCTTGCAACCTTTCGGTTACTAGTCTAATGCTCTAACCAATGCCCCAATAGTGAGCAATATCCTTGGAACATCAAATCTCAATACATATCGTATCGACACCTAAGTATAGTGATAATATTGTGAGGTCCCAGCCCTAGAGTGCTGAATTTAATCATGTGTCCTACATATTTTGCATCACATCCACTTCAATGAGTAAAATAGACAATTCCTGAGATACTTTTTGAAAAACAGCTCTGCCATTCTATCACACACACACCTATTTTCCCCCGTAATTTGCCTCGGCAGAAATTAGACATGGTTAGACTGTTCCCTGGGGCTAAGTCTGGTCTAGTTTATTGCCGTGGCTATATTTGTTCTGATCTTCAGATCTTCAAGTAGTCATTGTTTTGGCAGTCTGAATCCTTGTTGATAGGGCTGCAGCCTGCTTATCTAATAGTCTAACAGGGGCTCCTGTAGGCAGAGCCCAGGTGGTTCTGTGCTCCATTCAGGCCAGAGCGAGCCACTTCCCAGGGTGTGGGTTTGTCTACCTCCTAAACGCTGTTTGTTGGGCACAGCGAGGGCGTATTAAGCGGAAGCTGCCAACTTAGTCTCTCCTAGTCTCCTGTGGCTTTAGCAAATACTGTAGTATGAAATGCAAATGGCACCATATTCACTTTATAGTGCACTACTTTGGACCAGAGGCCTATGGTAGTGCACTATAGGGAATAGGGTGCCATTTGAGACTATACCACTGAGGAAAGGGTGAGAGACATTATGGTGCATGTGTGGTATTGTGCTCTTTGTTGCTTTCAATGTCATCATGTTGGAATTTCGATAACTGACACGGTTTGATAGACATTTAAAAAAAAACTGGGATTGAGATCATGAAATGCAGCATGTTTAACAGCAGTTTCAGAATCTACATAACAGTAAGAAAAGGCAAGTTATATTGCCACAATATATATATTGTTCTGCATCAGATTGCAGATTGATTGTGCACTTGGTATATTGGTATATTCAAAATCCTGTATGAAATACTGGGCTGTTGTATTGTCTTACATTTAAAAGTATATGTAAGGACATTTGAAGGTCCCCCCTCCTGTTAAATAGCATCAAATGAAATTGTATTATGGGTCTTCTAAATGCCATGGTCACAATGTACTGGCATCTTTCTGCTCTGATGAAACATTGCTCGATTTTATTAAAGGGCATCTAAAAGGCAATGGCTTTGAATTGTGAATACAGTTCAAGTGAATGGACTGTATTATATTTTCATTCAAACATGAAGAAAAAAAGTTCACATGACATTACATCAAAGGACTGCACTGTGTCAACAATCACACTGTGATAAATTTCACTTCATATCCTCATATTTCCACATTACATTATAAGGGAATAGTCTCGACAATGGATGCTACTCACCCCCTACTACCTCAATATCTCTCTTTCTGTCACTTTCTCTCTCTCGAACTTCCCTACTCTCTCTCCATCCATTGACTCTGTTTATTCTCCTAACAAAACCGTCACCTGCATTCTAAATGACAGCATCCGGTACCATCCTTAAGGTCTTCCTTATTGATCTAAACAAGTGACAAGGTTAAAGACTTCTTGCACTTGAAGGCAATGGAATGGACGCCTGGTGTAATAAGCCTTTTAAAGCTCCCTCCTTGCTCCCCCTCTTCCCTCCCCCGTCTGCTGTGTACCCTGGAGTGCCTCAGACAGACCCTGTCTGATTGTAAAGAATATTAAGCTTATTAAGGGTGTCTGGGCAACTGAATGACTCATACTAACTGCCTTCCCTGTACAGTATAGGAAGACAGGGCACAATGATTCGCCGGCCAATCCGTTGTGCCTAAGCAGTGATAAAAGCTTCCAAGCTGATGGTCAAGGCTCTGGCTTAATAAATCTGTCTTAACTCTGTAGACTTGAGCCTGGCCTTACCGCCTGAAATACTCTAGATCCAGCTTCCAGCGGAACATTACACTTAACCCTGAGACTAGAACAGTCAGTTTGACAGGCCAGCTGGATCTGACAAACATAAAACAGAAAGAGAAGGTGTTGGATTGGGTGATTGTTTTTCCCATATGAACTTACAATTCCACATGAAAGGGAGATTATCACGTGAAAGTTATTAATAATGTAAAACCTCACATTTCACATGTGAAACTGTAATTCACGAGGTGATAAAAAAAAAATCCTCACATGTGAACTCTAAATTTAATACATGTGAAAATATGGTTACATGTGACATTTAAATGAATGTGAAAAACAGCTATTTCACATTTGAAACTGCAAATTTGATATGTTTTTTTTTTGTTTGTTTGGGTGCACTGAATTAGAATTGAAAGTGTGGTCAAGACACTGCCATCTTGGATCTGATTCTCTCACTGAGCCATCCTAAATATATCTCTGGATATCTGCCACTCAATAATATAGCCTGGCCTGCGCTCATCACAACTGATAACGAATATGGCAGAGATCTCTTAATGAAGCAAAGAGCTCCAGTTCAAAACCATTTCACAGCTTAGCCTCCATCTGTGTGTCTGCCAGAGACTGTTCCTCTCTGCCCGGGTACCAGTGGTCTGTCTCTATCACACCCAGAGCCAGCCAAGTGGAAGGGTAGTGACTCAGTAGGATGAGCCTGCAACAGAGCTAATCTCATGGTGAGAACCAACATGGCTCCTCTCGTCGGATTCAGTCTCATTTCTTTTTGGACCATTATAAAAAAGTGGGTCCAATTTGGCAGGATATGAATTCAATTTCCCCAATTTAAAAAGGTTCACCAGAGACAATTTGGTCAGACCTCCTAGTATTTGTTATACAGGGCCTCTAATCAGCATAATCATTGAGAATTATAAATGGCGGTGCCTGGTGTATGTAATATAGACACATAGGCAGAGTTCTCAGGTCTCAAAACGAATTGGCCAGAGGGACCTGGGCGTGCTGACAGTTACAGTAGGTGTCTTCAGTGCTAACATTCGGATAATAGAAACCTCCTCAACCTGACAGTGAAATCAAACAGCAGGAACCCAGATAGGTCCCTAACAAAGGGAAATGTGACTTATTCAAACTAATTAAGGGAGACCAATTGCAGAAATCCAATTTTAGTGAGTGTGGAGAAGAAAGAAAATAGTCAAACTTCCACAGAGGAAGCTTAGGTTTTGCACACCAATATGCTATATCCAAAAACTTCTAATGCCTAAGAGAGACCTGCATGTTTTTGAGCCATGGTCGAGGTTACTGAAGCATCTAGGTTGTTACCATCAACATGGTAAATCCTGGACTATGAGCTTCATAAAATCTATTATAGACCCAGTCCGTATTAGATAGAACGTCACGACCCTGTGCGGAAAACAACCTGTGGTTACCTAGGTTACCCCATTGGCTCACAGCAAAATGTGACCTTTTTTCATTTACATTTAAGTCATTTAGCAGACGCTCTTATCCAGAGCGACTTACAAATTGGTGCATTCACCTTATGACATCCAGTGGAACAGCCACTTTACAATAGTGCATCTAAATCTTTTAGGGGGGTGAGAAGGATTACTTATCCTATCCTAGGTATTCCTTAAAGAGGTGGGGTTTCAGGTGTCTCCGGAAGGTGGTGATTGACTCCCGCTGAACCAATGGGAACTCAGAGAGAACAAGGGTTCTAGAGAGACGGGATGGGAGCTAAGGATATTCTCCCCAATTTACAAAGACTCCAGACAAAAACACAACTACTCCCATGTTTAATGGTTGCATTTAGTGGCCATTTGCTTTATTTGACAGCCATAATAAATTACTCCCCTGACAAAACTCAAGGTCTTGTGAAAAGAAATATCATTCGAGTACCTATCAGATTCTCTTTTTCAGTTCTCTCCTGCAGCCACTAAAATATCTCTGTGGAAAATGAATCCTCAAACCGACTGGCTCTGTTGCTTGCCGAATAAAACTAATGCATAAAAAACACAAGCCATCGTTATTTATTCGATCTGAATCGATGAAATGTTGCAGAGAGCACAATAAAAATGTTCCCGTCTCCACTGATACTGATATTTTCAAATACAATTTTCTTGTTGTCTGCTTATTTTAGTGAATTACAAAACAACGACATTTAAGAAAAGTACAACATGTCTAAAGATTACTTTTCAACATTGCCTGCTCCCTAGCGTTCTACTAATACTTAGAAACAATTGTAGGGCTTACTTCATGCCCCTTTTCATGACGATGCTAGCAGCCACTTGAGTGCTAGCTAGTTACCGACCAGAACATTAAGCTAGCCAAGACCAAAAACACGAAGAAACAGACCGTACAGCTAAGTAGTGAGTGGAGTTACAAATGGAATGTCTTACCTGTGATGAAATGTTTCCCACACACGTAGAAACGTGTAGCCGACTTGGACACTGCATCCCCACATTTCCCACACCGAATAGCCTGAAGCCACAGGCCTTTTCTCCCAGGCCCATGGGAGGTTTGAGAACCGTAGGACGTTCCATTGGGGATCAATATGGGAAGAATGTTTTCTCCCATTTGTGGGCGTGGTCGAGTGGAGTTCCTTCGGCAAGGAGACCCACAGCTCCGCTAAAACCACTGACAACTGCTGTTTTCAAGGGATTGTTAAATACATTGCAACCATTTAGTTGTAATATCGTCACCTTGAAGTGCAGTCAGACCTACACATTTTTGATTATTCCATGCAAATCAATTGTGCACATTTAGCTCTATCAACAGTTATTGCAGCAAGTAAATGCATGCTTTTGATGATCCGTAAACATCAGTTGATCATGTCATTTCAGATAGGTAGGGTAGCCTCACGATATCTTTCAATATTGGCCACCATTAATTGGATATTTGAGTGATATAAAAGTGAACTATACCTGACAAGTATGAATGGTTTAGGTTAATTTTCCATCTTTTGTGGGCTCTGCCTGTCAAGCAGGAGAAGGGCACATTTGCCGTTGTACTGTTAGCTGATAAGGTTTACTTTCCAAGCAACTTGGCTAAACATAGTGGTAGGTAGTCCTAATGTATGTTTTTCTCGAACCAATGTGGGTCTACTTAGTGAAGTTAGCTAACATGATCACCCTTTCAACATTGTTTTTAAGAGTGTTTAATTACGATTGCTGCTGATAGACATGATATAGGCTACATTGGTTGATGGACCACTTCAAATCGTCTAGCTAGTTCATAACAGATCACGTCAATATGGCTAGTTAACAAGCCAAACTTTCAAGGGATAAACTAGATGACTACATAAAAATATTGTTTGATTTTCTTGCCATCTATAGTGATGACAGTAGTCTGGCTGATACCTTTACCAGGACGAGGATTTACCGATGTCAAGCTCTTTCCAAAAGCCTAATCTCTGATGAAGTAAGCTAAATCATGTTGTTTGCTTAGCTAGTCACATGCCAAATGGATAGGCTACCTTCACGTATTTGAAATGACATGATCAGTTGATGCTTACTTATCAAGAAAACCATGCAGTTACTTGCTGTATAACTATAATGAGTTAAATGTGGAATAATCGGTAATGTGTAGTTCTGACTAACCTCAAACGGTGATGATATTAAAACAAAATAGTTATAACATTAATTTAGCAACCCCTTGAAAACGGAACGTAGTTGTCAATTGTTTTAGCGGAGTTGGGGGTCTCCTTGTC
Organism: Oncorhynchus keta; assembly: GCF_023373465.1. Taxonomy (NCBI): domain Eukaryota; kingdom Metazoa; phylum Chordata; class Actinopteri; order Salmoniformes; family Salmonidae; genus Oncorhynchus; species Oncorhynchus keta. The sequence goes on along the minus strand of NC_068435.1, from coordinate 27,341,341 downwards.
CCCCCAGCAGTCAAATCGAACGTATTTTGACGTTTTATTGAAAACTACATATATCCGAAGCCTGTGGGAAATACTGTTTTGTTGGTTCCAGATTGTGTTTAAATACAGCATTGAGCACCTATTCGGAGAGAGTGTTTACATCCTAAATGGCACATTGTTCCTTATATAGTGCACTACCCTGTCAAAGGTGGCGCATTACTTAGGGAATAGGGTGCTATTTGGGATGTAGTGCAGGTAACAAGTAATTAAGAGTCACCATGGCGATCCAAGGACATGCCTGGCTTCTTTCCTTCCTTCCTCACAGGAACTGCCTGGTGAACCTTCACCATAAGGAAGCTTCCCACTTCCTTGACTCAGCAGACTTCCCCCAGTTGATCTGTTTCTCCTGGGATTTAAATGAGGGAGAATTCATTTCCATCAGGGCTGTTTACCTCTTCTCACAGTCACAGACCCCAGCTTCTCACTCTAGTGTTTTTCAATCTATTATTTCAATGCACTAGTGCACACTAGGGATAAAGTCCCATTGTGCCCAGTCCTGATAAAATATATTATCCAAGATGAGGGAAAAAAGAAACACATTATAATTGGATTCCAAATGTGTTTATTGACCAGATAAAATGACCAGATTTCTATCCACTATCTCTGGCTTTATTCACTGTGGCTAAGCCATTCTCTGTTTCTTTCTCTTCTCTCTCTTCTCTCTCTCATCTTTCTCTCTTCTCTCTCTCTCTCTCTCTCTCTCTCTCTCTCTCTCTCTCTCTCTCTCTCTTGTAATGGATTCTGGGGGTGTCTCAGCTCTTTTAGTAAATGACTGCCTTTGGGATGTACTCATTTGTACCATCTCATGGAATCCCTCTCATCATACCACTGACACCACCAGTGCAGCGCAGCGCCCACTGAGTGGATACTACACTGAGTGGGAAGGATGTAAGTGATGAGGTAAAACCATACCCCTCTCTCAAGTATCTTAAAAACCCTCTTTTAGTCTCACTCTCACTGTTGGCAACATACTCTCTGTTCAAATGAGAGGGGCGGCCAACCTGCAGAAATAGATATCCTAACAATTTAGTTAAACACAATAGGTGTTTAGCTACTCTGCTATTTCTATCTAATCACATCATGTTGAACTCCATGCCCACTGCCACCATTAGATGTTACTATGACAAAGTAGTCTCTTCCCACTCTATCCTACAGTCTAACAAGGTCGTCAGACACGCGCTATGCCTTTTTATAGAATAGAGTGGGGTCTACTTTCTACTAGATTTGCCATCTCTCCAGTCAGTGAGCAGCTCCTCTATTGCATATTAGGGCGTCCTCCTCTGTCCTCTGTGTAGGCCTGCCACTGTGAACCCTAGCAGTGTTTGGCCTGCTTAGGCCGTGATCCCTTCTGGTCTCCTCTGGATTCTCCTTTCACATTCATCTGTAGAGAACAATGGATTGCTCCGTGCATATTCTCTACACTGTCACAGCCTCTCACACATCATAAGGGAGCAGGGGTTGGGAATGGGAATACTACTCCTTCCTCAGACCCATTTGAATGAATGATTGATCAAGATCTGCGTTGGAGGAGTGTAAGTTGCGGTATCCAAATGTCACACGAGGCACATTGAAATATTGATGCTTTCATCTGTACAGTATTTGCACAGAAAAAAATAGGAAAGCTTCGGATGAGCTCTCATGCCATGCATGATGTGAATGCAATGAGTTCCTCCACATGCATGTTGTGGGAGAGAGGGTTTGTACTGGGGAAATGTTGTTCAACGTTCCTTCACTGTACTGTATATTCAATGAGGGGGCAGGAGGGAGTTGTAGAGAAAGCAGGCTATTTGGAGTAGAGGAGTGCAGTAGCAGGGCTCCATTGGCGCTTCCTTGCAAAAGAGACCTTTGTCTCAATGGTGACTCCCTGTTCAAATAAAAGTCAAATACCTGGGCCTACAGAGCAGGGATGTTGAAACAGGAGACTGTTCGACTGCCCTGCTGCCACGCTGCATAACCTCCGGATTTACAAGCCGTTCGTTACAATTCTATCTTTAACTGCTCTAACACTGAACTCAACCTTCCTCTTCCTGTCCTCAGTTTACAGTGCTTCTCTCAGCACTAACATTCCAATTCACACACACACACACTTTGCTCTACACTTTGATACTATAATAATAGCTTATTTACCGTATGTATATTTTCTTAATTACCACCAACATAATTATATGAGAGAGGGTTGATATTAACGATCTCATCATGGGAATGTAACCGGGCCCTTGATTCTCTCTCAATATCCAGCACATCTCCATAAAAGTAGTGTGATTAACGGTGAGAAACTGTTAGAATATAGACAGTGACCTGCAGCTGCAGCACCAGTTAATCACACTATCAATTACGCTCTCTTTTATAGTTAATTATCCAGCCAGACTGGATTGATTGTGTAGTAGTAAATCAATATGAGAAACAGTTCTGAGCTAAAGTTCAATTAGCTATTTAAAGGTAGGCTTTAACCTGCCGTTTGCACGCAGAGCTTAGAAAGATTGTGGAATAAAGAATGTTAGATGCAACATATCGGGGATGAAAGTGGGTTGTTACAGTTTCTATTTCTGTTGAGTCATGTCTCTCTATAGCCTAGTAGTTTTAAAGCTTGCAGACTGAGATGTAGGCCTGCAGGTATGCCATGGTAACCAACATGAAGTTCCAACATTTGTGGGAAACTATTGTGGCAAACACAGGAGTGAGATGGGAGGTACTGGTTATTATCATCCATCCTTTCAGACAAGCAGAGTGTCTCTGAAAGGCCACTCAAGCCCAAAACACTGTCGCTCTCCTCTCTTCCTCCCCTGCCCTGTTTCGGTGCGGTTCTGTGTGTGTGTGTGTGTGTATAGTTCAATAAAGTGCGGGTGATGAATGAGCACTCGCGGCCGATGCAGAGCCCCTATTAACATATGGCATTTGTGTTCTCTGGCAATTCGTCACCCCAATGTAAACAGAGACAGCCTCACAATATGAATCCTCTCACACTCTGCAGAGGAGAAATCAATGGGATGATATAGCAGCTTCTACTTGGCCAAAGGGCCGGTGAATGACCATTTAGCCTGGTGATAACAGTGGCGTCTGAGCTCAGCTAGCGCCGGGCTGGCCATCGCTCTGATATTCTCACATTGATTAAGGGACGGAGCAGCAGAGCTCGATACCCATCTCAAGCTCCCATTTCCAGTGAATCCATAGTTATTATGATTTTTGTTTGTGTGCTCCAGATCAGAGATAATCTCCCATCGATCCCAGTGTGGTTATCTGACATAATAGTCCATATGTGAGCAGGTTGACATTTATTGGGAGGAATCTTGTTCTGGAGGCAGAGCCAAGCAATTTCCACTAGATGGGCCAGTGGCAAAGTCAAAATTGTCTATCTATGCATGAAAACAACAATGTGCTTTTTGGTCTTAATTTAAGTTTAGGATTAGGCATAAGGTTAGTAGTGTGGTTAGTGTTACAGTTAGGTTTAAAATCAGATTTTGTGGCTGTGCTAGTTAGTGACTACCCTGCAGAGCTGCCTCCTGTACATGAGTCATTGTCAGGAGAATTATCAATCACAATGATAATAACTAACAATCAATAGCTTTGACCAATCCCTGAGGTTTGTAAGACCATGGGTTTAATAATAATTAGGCAGACTTAGCTGATGCAAAAGGTTAGTACAGTTAATGTACGAGAACGTTCTAAAATCAAAAAATGCAAACACAGTCTTTATAACACACACAAACAAGTTCAAATCTTAAACTACGCCTTGCTCAGACAGTCAGTGTTTTTCCACTACACAGGTACATTGTTTCTTTAATCTGCAACATGTTTCATAATTTTCAGCAAGCCTAAAGGTTTCTCCCCTCCCCGCGTGGAGACAGAATGTTCTGTAAGGAACACAGTAGTACAACTTGTCTGTCGATAGCTCCTCTTATCATTTGTTTCACATTTGCACCCTGCTTACACACTAAAAAGGAACAAAAGGTCCTTGTTCTAATTCTAACTAAAACTACACAAATCATCAGATTATAGTTTTATGATTCTAATAAATGTCATGCAATTATATGGTTTCAGGGTGGAATATTTTAATCATTACCTTTAAGCATATTATCAGCCATCCCAATAAATGCCAACCTGCTCCATATGACGGCCCCGGTTTAGCGACTACATCAACATACTGGCCTATGTAAATGATTAAGGCTACTGGCTGGAAGCCCAACCGGCCACAGGGTGGCACTATTATTCCTTTTATGTTGTTTGTCATCTTACGTCCTACTTTAATGTATTCAGACAGTAATACACTCGTTTCCCCCACAGACCGGCTCATACATAAAACATTAAATTCTCTCTGCAAAGGTGTCAGTTTCCTCCTTAACCTCTACGGGATCGGTGTCCTCCCCCTCTTCGGGACAGTTGAGCTAACGTGTGCTAATGTGATTATTATGACATGGTAAGTAACAAGAACATTTCCAGGACATAAACATGTCTTATATGGGCAGAAAGTTGAAATTCTTGTTCATCTAACTGCACTGTCAAATTTTCAGGACCTATTACAGTGGACAAATACCATGCTATTGTTTCACGAGAATGCACAACAACAAAAAACTTTTATCATGGCAACTGGTTTGATATGTTCTCCTCTGAAGGTAAACAATGTACTTACATGCAGTAATTTTGCTCTGATTTGTCATCCTGTGGGTCCCAGAGATAAAATGTAGCATAGTTTTGTTTGCTAAAATCAATTTTTATATACAAATGTAGGAACTGGGTTCTACAGTTTGAACCCCTGCTGTCTGCCCCCTCCAACCACCATCTAGAGGTGAGAAGTTTAGTGTCTTTTCTGTAGGGAAGCTAATTATCCATCATTTATGACATTTCTGGCAGTGTGTAAACATATATTTTTTTATGACCATATCATTTTTGTATGTGCTCTACGGTCATGTACTTGACAATGTATCAATTGACCAATTCGGCACCTTTGGGCAGACTTGATAGAACATTTTTAACAGTAATGTAGTGGTTCATTTAATCAGTCTAAAACTTTGCATCTTATAAAAAACACATTCTCCGCCCCCATTTTTGGATGTTGCATACCGTGTGAGTCTGTTTACCCTTTGCTGAAGGCGTACCACAACATCAGGACATAGCATTAGCCACCCTAGCATGGTGGTGGATAATTGTGCTTTATTAAGACAGTCAGTATATTTTCTTGTTTTCTTCCCACCGACGAGCTATTAAATCGAGTTTAGGAGGAAACTGACTTTGCAGCCTGAATGGAGGATGTTTTATGTACAAGCCAGTCCATGGGGGACACAAGTGTATTACTGGCTGGGCTGACTGCATCAACACCTAGAGGTAATATGACATCAGGAAGAACTACACCTTCTAGGGGTCTCGACGCTTGCTGGGTTGCTGAAGAAGCACTCTGTGCATATCAAATCAAATCAAATCAAATGTTATTGGTTACATTCACATATTTTACAGATGTTATTGCGGATTTAGTGAAATGCTTGTGTTCCTAGCTCCAGCAGTGCAGTAGTATCTAACAATTCACAACAATACACACAAATCTAAAAGCAAAAGAATGGAATTAAGAAATATATAAATATTAGGAGGCCGTGGCTCGGGTGGTTGATGTCCTTGATGATCTTTTTGACCTTCCTGTGACATTGTGTGCTGTATATGTCCTGGAGAGCAGGCAGTTTGCCCTCGGTGATGAGTTGGGCAGACCGCACCACCTTCTGGAGAGCCCTGCGCTTGCAGGCGGTGCAGTTGCCGTACCAGGCGTCGATACAGCCCGACAGGATGCTTTCAATTGTGCATCTGTAAAAGTTTGTGAGGGTCTTAGGGGCCAAGCCGAATGTCTTCAGCCTCCTGAGGTTCTTCACCACACTGTCTGTGTGGGTTGACCATTTCAGATTGTCATTGATGTGCACGCCGAAGAACTTGAAGCTTTCCACCTTCTCCACACTGCGGTCTCGTCAATGTGGATAGGGGCGTGCTCCCTCTGCTGTTTCCTGAAGTTCACAATCAGCTCCTTCATTTTTCCAACATTGAGGAAGAGGTTATCTTCCTGGCACCACTCCGCCAGGGCCCTTACATCCTCCCTGTAGGCTGTCTCGTCACTGTTGGTAATCAGGCGTACTACTGTTGTGTCGTCTGCAAACTTGATGATTGAGTGGGAGAAGTGCGTGGCCACGCAGTCATGGGTGAACAGTGAGTACAGGATGTGGCTGAGCATGCACCCTTGTGGGGCCCCTGTGTTGAGGATCAGCGAAGTTTAGGTGTTGTTTCCTACCTTCACCACCTGGGGACAGCCCTACAGGAAGTCTAGGACCCAGTTGCACAGGGCAAGGTTCAGACCCAGGGCCCCCTAGCTTAATGATGAGCTTGGAGGGTACTATGGTGTTGAATGCTGAGCGATAGTCAATGAACAGCATTCTTACATACAGTGGGGAGAACAAGTATTTGATGCACTGCCGATTTTGCAGGTTTTCCTACTTACAAAGCATGTAGAGGTCTGTCATTTTTATCATAGGTACACTTCAACTGCATAGGTACACTTCAACTGCGAGAGACGGAATCTAAAACTAAAATCCAGAAATTCACATTGTATGATTTTTAAGTAATTCATTTGCATTTTATTGCATGACATAAGTATTCGATCACCTATCAACCAGTAAGAATTCCGGCCCTCACAGACCTGTTCGTTTTTCTTTAAGAAGCCCTCCTGTTCTCCACTCATTACCTGTACTAACTGCACCTGTTTGAACTCGTTACCTGTATAAAATACACCTGTCCACACACTCAATCAAACAGACTCCAACCTCTCCACAATAGCCAAGACCAGAGAGCTCTGTAAGGACATCAGGGTTAAATTGTAGACCTGCACAAGGCTGGGATGGGCTACAGGACGATAGGCGAGCAGCAATTATTAGAAAATGGAAGATGTTCAAGATGACGGTCAATCACCCTTGGTCTGGGGCTCCATGCAAGATCTCACCTCGTGGGGCATCAATGATCATGAGGAAGGTGAGGGATCAGCCCAGAACTACACGGCAGGACCTGGTCAATGACCTGAAGAGAGCTGGGACCACATTCTCAAAGAACCATTAGTAACACACCATGCCATCATGGATTAAAATCCTGCAGCGCACGCAAGGTCCCCCTGCTCAAGCCAGCGCATGTCCAGGCCCGTCTGAAGTTTGCCAATGACCATCTGGATGATCCAGAGGAGGAATGGGAGAAGGTCATGTGGTCTGACGAGACAAAAATAGAGCTTTTTGGTCTAAACTTCACTTGCTGTGTTTGGAGGAAGAAGAAGGATGATTTCAACCCCAAGAATGGATGGGGCCATGTATCGCAAGATCTTGGCCAACAACCTCCTTCCCTCAGTAAGAGCATTGAAGATGGGTCGTGGCTGGGTCTTCCAGCATGACAACGACCCGAAAGGGCAACTAAGGAGTGGCTCCGTAAGAAGCATCTCAAGGTCCTGGAGTGGCCTCGCCAGTCTCCAGACCTAAACCCAATAGAACATCTTTGGAGGGAGCGACAGCCCCGAAACCTGAAGGATCTGGAGAAGGTCTGTATGGAGGAGTGGACCAAAATCCCTGCTGCAGTGTGTGCAAACCTGGTCAGGAACTACAGGAAACGTATGATCTCTGTAATTGCAAACAAAGGTTTCTGTACCAAATATTAAGTTCTGCTTTTCTGATGTATCAAATACTTATGTCATGCAATAAAATGCCATTTAATTACTTAAAAATCATACAATGTGATTTTCTGGATTTTTGTTTTAGATTCCATCTCTCACAGTTGAAGTGTACCTATGATAAAAATGACAGACCTCTACATGCTTTGTAAGTAGGAAAAACTGCAAAATCAGCAGTGTATCAAATACTTGTTCTCCCCACTGTAGGTATTCCTCTTGTCCAGATGGGATAGGGCAGTGTGCAGTGCGATGGCGATTGCATCATCTGTGGCTCTGTTGGGTCGGTAAGTAAATTGAAGTTGGTCTAGGGTGTCTGGTAAGGTGGAGGTGATATCATCCTTAACTAGCCTCTCAAAGCACTTCATGATGACAGAAGTGAGTGCTACATCTCTGCTCTGATAAGAGGGAAGCCAGTTGATTTCTCAGTGTGGAGCCATTTTACAAATCAGATAAGGCATCCACTCATGTAGAATTAGAAATGTAGCCTACATAAAATGAAACACCCCTGTCTGTAACCTCAAAATGCTGGCAGAATCATTACAGACAATACTGAAGGTCTCCATAAACAGCAGTGAGTTGCATTTCATTGTTATGTGTTAATTTTGTCTTGCGTGTCCTTGCCTTGCTCCTGTAGGTGGTGTTTTCATGGCTACATTGTTAATATGTGTCACCCATCCCATGGCCCATGGGAAGAGGGGCAGTAGAGGCACACAGTACCTTGTGATGAAGTGCCGGGATGATTTTTTCCTATGGTGTGTTGGGGGAGGGGTGGGTGGCACAAGGCTGGGATGGGCTACAGGACGATAGGCAAGCAGCAATTATTAGTTTTAAGTTCCTCGGCATACACATCACAGACAAACTGAATTGGTCCACTCACACTGACAGCGTTGTGAAGAAGGCGCAGCAGCGCCTCTTCAACCTCAGGAGGCTGAAGAAATTCGGCTTGTCACCAAAAGCACTCACAAACTTCTACAGATGCACAATCGAGAGCATCCTGGCGGGCTGTATCACCGCTTGGTACGGCAACTGCTCCGCCCTCAACCGTAAGGCTCTCCAGAGGGTAGTGAGGTCTGCACAACGCATCACCGGGGGCAAACTACCTGCCCTCCAGGACACCTACACCACCCGATGTTACAGGAAGGCCATAAAGATCATCAAGGACATCGACCACCCGAACCACTGCCTGTTCACCCCGCTATCATCCAGAAGGCGAGGTCAGTACAGGTGCATCAAAGCTGGGACCGAGAGACTGAAAAACAGCTTCTATCTCAATGCCATCAGACTGTTAAACAGCCACCACTAACATTGAGTGGCTGCTGCCAACACACTGTCATTGACACTGACCCAACTCCAGCCACTTTAATAATGGGAATTGATGGGAAATGATGTAAATATATCACTAGCCACTTTAAACAATGCTACCTTATATAATGTTACTTACCCTACATTATTCATCTCATATGCATACGTATATACTGTACTCTACATCATCGACTGCATCCTTATGTAATACATGTATCACTAGCCACTTTAACTATGCCACTTTGTTTACTTTGTCTACATACTCATCTCATATGTATATACTGTACTCGATACCATCTACTGTATGCTGCTCTGTACCATCACTCATTCATATATCCTTATGTACATATTTTTTATCCCCTTACACTGTGTATAAGACAGTAGTTTTGGAATTGTTAGTTAGATTACTTCTTGGTTATCACTGCATTGTCGGAACTAGAAGCACAAGCATTTCGCTACACTCGCATTAACATCTGCTAACCATGTGTAAGTGACAAATACAATTTGATTTGATTTGGCGCCTCTGTGGGGAAAAGAGGAATAGGAAGGGGTGGTCGGCAATGGGGGAGAGGAGAGAGGGGGCAGTGGTGGCTTTGAAAGCTTCTCCTCCCAAGACCACGTGTTGTGTACCCCACTCCCCTCCCCCCTGGAGGGAGACACCGTTCAAACTTAGTGCTGCACTGGCTGGCTGGGCTACTCTGACAGAATACACCATGTTGACCATTCTAAAGGAGGAAGGGATCCCTACAGTCAGCCCCACTCCCAGTAATCTCTGCTCTACGGCACTGTAACCTAGTGATGCCACACGGACATACTGTAACGGCATCTCACCCAAACCTCATCATCCCTCTCTGTCTCTAACAGGGAATTCTCATTGCGATGTACACATATATTACAGTTACTGTGAGTTCATGTGGACGTGTACTGAATTCATGGCGATTTAAAAAAAAAAAAAAAAAGTTTAATGAAAATGTCCCAGTCACCAGGTAATGCTCAAGGCTGGGTCATTAAGATGCTACGGCAGAGGAAGATGGTTTGCTGTTTTTCTATTCTGACCATGTGCTGTTTCCTTTCTTTCAGTTCAGCGGATGAGAAGTTTCGCTGGAATAACCAAGGTAGGTACATTTTACATCCCATGCATGTAGTTCTGTGTTATGTCACAGAGCACGCGACAACCTCAGTTGAGTTGCATACTTTGAAATGATAGGTGTATCTTGTGAGTAAAGTGGAGTGGACCATGCCTAGCTCCTAGGTGTGGACAGCTGTCATCATTTGTCAGATAGACACAGCTTTGTTGCTGTTCTGTCTTGTCAGTCCGGTGTAAAAATTTGCACATCTAGTTGAGACTATATTGATGGGCTTAGAGCAAAGTATGAATGACAGAACACACCTTTGTCTTCTAAAGTATCAAACACAGGTAGTCTAGGATTTGATCATTGAAGCGGCGGTGGTCAAAGATTTATGACTGACTGCAAGTCATGTTCAGAATTCTGCTGCTCCTGCTTCTCCTGGGGAAGTTCCACTGATGTTTTGGATGAAATTATAAAAATGTTGCACAAACAGAATTATCCCTGAGTTAAAACACCAGTAATCATCATCATGACTCTAATAGGGTAGAGGACTAAGTGTCTGCTGCCAGTAGCCTCAGCCTTAAATGAGAGATTAATCCTGATCTTAAACCTCTTGTGTAAGGCTTTAACCCCTTGGCACTGTTTGCCATACTGATGACACTAGACAGAGGACAAGTATGTCAGTTACTGTAGGTAAGGACAAACACATAGTCAAGGAGAAGGTACGGCACGGCAGAGACACATTTCAGTGTTTAGTCAAGAGCTTTTTGCTTATCTAGCATGGTCACCACCACCTGGCCGTCAGAGTGTGTCTGTAGTAAACTCTTGCCTCTTTTTAAGGTAACTGAACACTAATCCTGCTTCTCTATTCATTTCTGTGTCTCCACAGACGGACAGAAGGACATTGAGGAAGAACTGACGACCGGCTTGGAGCTGGTGGACTCCTGCATTAGGTCACTCCAGGAATCTGGGATACTTGACTCCCAGGAATTCTCCGCAGGCGACAGTAAGGACCTTATGCAGTGCAGATTCATTTTTTTTTTAACTTACTTTTAGGTATATTGTTTAGTACCTTTTAAAGCAGCAGAAACATTGTGAATAAAGTGATTTGATTTAATTGTTGAATTACATCGTATCCTTACTATAGTTAAGATATTTTCAAATTCACTAGAAATAGACAAATAGCTTTCATTTGGCACATGTCAAGCTAAGTTGACTGCAACACTTTTTTTTAAAACTTAGACATGTTTAGAACTGATTATGCTTATCAATATTTAAAATAAATGTCAAGAAAAATGTCAAGAATTATCTGTATGGAATCGCCTAGATACAGAAATGCTAGGTGATAGGTCTCTCTTTTGTAGAGCCCAGAGTGATATCAATGACTGTTTCAATCAGGAACTATATACCGCAGGTGTTTGTCTCTTATCACCCCTGCCTTCTGCATTCGAAACAGTTGTTTTCCTTTCTCTTTTGAACCCAAATGTCCTCACTTCATTTGATCTAAGCAATGATCTTCATCTTTCCACTAAGAGCCACTGAGAGAGTATTATCTGTCAGGATAAATTCAGTATATGTCAAGGGTTTGATATGGAAATGATGTCTCGCCGAGGTGTCAGCGGCTTCCTTCGGGCATAACAGAGAACACATGTGTACGAGAAACACGCTTTCAAATCAGCCACCGCAAAATAAATTACGTTCATATTCAATCTGTTGAAAAGTGTAGGGAGTTTTGGGGCTAGGAAGGGAGAACGTTTTCAGATAATACTAGTTTATGCCCAGTGTGTGTGTATTGGCACGTTTGTGTGTGTACGTACGTGCATGTGCACGTCTCATAGACTGTGTTTGCACACATATGTGCACAGCACACCCATCTTACTCCCCTATCGAGTAGTGAGGCTAAAAATAGCATCTTGATGAAATATTGAAATGTTTTCATACAGAATGCAGGTCGTAGACTAGATGAATAAAGGATCCCCTCCCTGTATATTTCAGGCACCCAGAGCGATCACCACCCCAGGGATATTCCTCTGGTCTGCTAGACTACTTGACTCTACCACACACACCACAAATGAACTCTTCTATGAAAGCTCCTGCAATATTCACTTTCCTTCCTGAAATCCTCTCCCAAACATTCACTACCATTGACACGATTATGATTTAGGAAATACCCAATAACTTAACAGCCCGAAGTGGTCGCAGAAACATTTCCGTGGTCATTTTCATACATACAGTGTGTGTGTGTGTGTGTGTGTGCCAGCTAGAGGCAGTTATTGGGCACAAGTTGCCAGTGACTCCACGCTAATGTGAAAATGAGGTCGGTGTTGCCAGAACAACATGGATGTGAGAGTAAAAGCAGAGGAAGGTGTGAAGGCAGTCAAGGGAGGAAGTCTTACAGACCTGTGAGCAGTGTAGAGCGCTGAAACAGATCACACTGAAACAGGTTCACAGCATTTTACTTAGTGACTCACAGCTAAATCGCGGAAAATAGTATACTACTATACTGTACATTTGATTTGTTTTTGTGTGTGCAGTAATTCTATTTCGATTTAGAACTGTCTTTTATACAAAATATAATATACTGAATCCTATTGCTGATGTAATAAAAATATAGGTCTATGAAAATAAAATGCTGACGTTAGTGTTACTATTTGAATTGAAGGCTAACCTTTACTTTTGGCCTCATTCTGCACCACTTGTGCTCAGTAACTCCCAGTTCCTCCTGATCCATTATGCATGCCCTTACTCTCTCCATTTCTGGGTCTGAGAGAGAGAGAGAGAGAGAGAGAGGTATTTCGGTAGAAAGGTAGGTGTAGAGAAAAGCAGAGAGAAAGTATTTGAATTTTAAAGACCCTACAGTACATCAACATTCAACCCTCAGACGTCATATGAGAGACTGGGAGAGAGACTGGTAAAAGAGAGTGTGGGGGATATAGAGACAGAGGGTAAGAGGTTGTCGCAATATTTCAGCTCCACTATTCTCTCTGCCCTAAACAGGACAAGGCCTGCTATCCCAGAGTGCACTACAGCTCAACAATCAGGATGGTTCACTCTCTTACCCAGCCGGTTACCTCAGCAACCAGGCACTAGAGGCCCTGCCCCGCAGTGGCCAGGTGGGAGGGGCAGTCCACAGTTACAACCAGGTGGGTGAGACTTAGAGCCCTGGTCAAAAGTAGTGCGTCTGTCAATGATATTAGTCTCTTTGCTGTATAGTCTGGATTTCAATATGGCATGTGATGTAGGTGTAAGATTTAAGGTTCTTTCTGTGGTTCTCCAGGTGACGTCTAGCCGTGCGGCCCAGCTAGCTGCCAGTGTAGACTCCACCCAGTCCAGAGAATCGTTTGCCCAGGGCCATGGCAGCGCCTTCCACATGCCTGACGCCCCGCCAACTCCTTCCATGTACTACTCTTGCTCCACCCTGCCTGCCCAACGTGTGAGCTCCCCCCACTCCATGCAGGCCGTGGGCTCTCCCACCAAGCTTCAGCGCCTGGGCTCTGCCTCTGACATGCCCAGCTACGCCACCCTGCAGCGAGTCTCCTCGCCCAAGCAGTCCCCCAGCCGGCTGGCCAAGTCCTACAGCACCAGCTCCCCCATAAACATGGTAGTTGGGTCTGCTGGGCTGTCCTCCACTTCCCCGCTGCACATGGCTTCTTCAGGCAACGCCTCGGGCTCATCCCCACTCCATCAATTCAGCTCTACCGTGGGTAACTACGCTACCCTGTCCCCCACCAAGCGCATGCAGCACTCCTCGGACCAGTACAAGATCTCCCACGAGCTGTATGCAAACGCCACCCTCGGGAGACCTGGCAGCCTGGCAGGTGGGTGCACAGGCTCAGACAGAGAGAAACTGCCTTTATATACAAAACATTAAAAACACTTTCCTAATACTGAGTTGCACCCCCCCCTCCCCTTGCCCTCAGAAATTACTACATTCGTGAGGCATGGACTCTACAAGGCGTTGAAAGCATTCCACAGGGATGCAGGCCCATGTTGACTCCAATGCTTCCCACAGTTGTGTCAAGTTGGCTGGATGTCCTTTGGCTGGTGGACCATTCTTGATAAACACGGGAAACTGTTGAGCGTAAAAAACCCAGCAGTGTTGCAGTTCTTGACACATACTGGTGCGCCTGGCACCTGCTACCATACCCCGTTCAAATTCACTTAAATATTTTGTCTTGCCCATTCACCCTCTTGAGTGGAACACATACACAATCTATCTTTCAATTGTCTCAAGGCTTAAGAATCCTTCTTTAACCCGTCTCCTCCCCTTCACCTACACTGATTGAAGTGGATTTAACAAGTGACATCAATAAGGGATCATAGCTTTCACCTGGATTAACGTGACCAGTCTATGTCATGGAAAGAGCAATGTGTTTTTTTCTATGGGCTCAGCAGTCTTAAATGTATATATGTTTTCTCAAATTACTCTAAAAGCTGTAGTTAATGGACTTGATAATACTAGATATTATTAATCATGTTTGGAACACAGGAGGATGCTGGTTTTATGGAAACCATGTGTTCAATACCATTCCATTGATTCTGTTCCAGCCATTACCATGAGCCCGTCTTCACCAATTAAGGTGCCACTAGCCTCCTGTGGTTTGGAACCACGTAATGATGTTTTCTATGTTTTCTTTGTGGTGTTCAGGATCCAGGGGCTCTTATAGCAGCCAGCACAGTCACCTGGGCTCTGAGCTGCGACCTCTCCAGTCTCCTGAGCACCACATTGACCCCATCTATGAGGACAGGGTCTACCAGAAGCCTTCTATCAGGAGTCTCAATCAGAACCAGGGTGAGTCAGATGGTCCAGAACCCCTGCCCTACTGCGCTGGGCATCCCCTTATATTTGACTAGGCTTTTGTCAGGCTCACCTACTTCTTTTGACCAACTAAATGTTAATATTCCACTGTTGGTTTCAAGAGGGTTATCATTCAATGAGAGGTTCAAGAGCCAAATGCGTTCTCAGTAGATACTTATATTTGATTGGTTCTTTGAAGTTCTGTGTCAGCACTTGATTAGTCCTTGATAGGGAGAATTTACTTAAAGCAACAATACATTGTATAATGTCAGAATTAGATGGAAATGAAGCAAACACAGCAAGCCCAAAAGGTAAGGAAGCAGGTATTTCAACAGTCAATGCCCCACATTTAGATGATTATTCAGGTGGGACTTAGGTGGGCCTTTAAACTGTGGTTTTCCTGCAAATAACGCTAATGATCAAAAACAACATTAGCGTTTTTATCACTCCATCAGATCGTTTATCTCAATTTTTCAGTTCAGTTATGCAAATCTGATTAATATCTTGATAGCAATCACAATCACATAACATTAGATAATTAGATATTAGACAGAAATAAATCTAAATTATTCCCGCAGAATTTAAACTCAACTCGCGTTGAAAACTGAGTTGGAGGCACCCACCATGGTCAAATGCATTCCACAGTATTTAGCCTAATGCTTTCTTTAATGAGCATGTGTATCCCCTCCACAGAAATTCCGCCTCACGTCACTGCATATGATGAAATCCTACTATACGATCTGAAAAGCTTTGTAGTTTCTTAACGGCTAGGGAATTGGAGTTACAATCTTGCTTCCTGTTTGTAAAGACTGCAGGCTACTAAATTATGAAAGACCTGAGGGAATAGTGTGATTCTTACTGGTGTTTCATTGAGCATGGGTTGAGATGGTACAGATTGTGCATGAAGGCTGTTGGCTCATATCCTCACAGCCTTCTGTACAGTGCTGTATCCATCCTCTGCTCATGCTCAACCTAATTTTTTATTTTATTTTTAATCTTTATTTAACTAGGCAAGTCAGTTAAGAACAAATTCTTATTTTACAATGACAGCCTACCGGGGAACAGTGGGTTAACTGCTTTGTTCAGGGGCAGAACGACTGGTCCAACGCTCTAACCTCTAGGCTACCTGTCGCCCCATCTTTCACCCCCTTCAGGCAACCGTCTGGGCAAAATGTTGCATCTAGTGGTTTAATGTTGTTTTTTTCTAATTTGGTTGTCCAAAAAACATCAAATACATAACAAACATAAAATATCACATAACAAATTGAGATGAGACACCATTTGTTTCTGTGATTATATACATTTCCAACCCTCATACAACATTCATCCAATGTGAATTGGTCTGATATTCCATTTGTCCGACTATAGTACAACTACGAGCTGCTCATGTGGAAAGTTTCAATGTGTGGAGCCGAGGTCATGGCTCTTACGGAGGAGGGAGTCATGTACAAGCTGCTACACTGTAACTCTATTCACCTCTCACACTGTCTACAGGCAGGCAGGCAGGCAGGCAGGCAGGCAGGCAGGCAGGCAGTGCTCCTCAGAGATAGATAGAGGCCTTCTACCTACATGGTCAGGATTATCAGTAGAAGCATCTCTGCCAATTTCAGACTGGACTCACAGTTCAAGTGCTTTAGAGATACATGGCAATACGTGAGAGAATAGTGTTTCAACCCAAGGCTTTGCTCAAGCTATTTTTCCCGAATATTTACATGTTCAAAATAGCATTGAATTACATTTATGTAAGAGGAGTGTCTTATGTAGGCCCTTATAGATTATTTTCAGCTAGTACCTGTCATTGATTTTCCTAAAAAGCTAAGTCTTCACAGACAGAAAACATAGTTGTCAGAGGCCATCCTTGGACTTTGATATGAAATTGTTAGCTATTCATCACTGTCCCCCAATGAATCCTTCTGACATTGATTTTTAACAACATAATACTGTCTGGAAATTAAAGTGTTCTGTGTTCAAGGTCATGTTTATGGCACTCAGGTAGATTATGAAAACACACACACAAAATAACTTTTCACAGTGAACTGCTGACCAAAGCCCTTTCAATATTCTGAGCGAGATCAATCAGTTAGATGACTATTCACTCTAACACAACCTATCTACAGAATGCCCACTTCTTGTCATGGCCATTTGGTCCATTATGGGTTAATTTGACAAAGCACTAACTTTAATTTGACAAAGTGACATTTGGTGCATTCCTTCGTCATAATTCATATAAGATAACTGTCCTGAAAGTTAGTATTTTTTCCAGACACATACATTTGTGTTTTTTCCAGACACTTTTTAATGTTTCTGGTTTTCTGTCTATATTATAGTTTCTTAGTAGAGGCTGCTGGGAAGTATTTAAATTAATTGAATTAAATTATCCTTTTTGGCCTTCTTTTGACTTTGCTTTTGCCTTCTTGTTCCCCTCCTCTTCTTTCTCTGGTGGTTGGCTGTTCTGTTTCTCTTCTCACTGTGTGTTCTTACTCATTCCTCTGCCTAGACCCAGTAAACCAGTTTTGTGAACAGGTCCTGAACTTTCTGCTCTGTCCCTACTTCCCTCCTGCCGTAGCCCCGTCTTCCCCTGGTGTTGACTCCACCCCCTTGCAGCGTACAGGCAGCCAGAACGCCTCAGGCACTTTGCCATACCAGAGAAGCAGCTTTGCCACTGCCTCTGCTGCAGACTACTCCAACCCGTACCGCACCCTCCAGTTCTGCCCATCTACCGATTCTCCCTACAGCAAGTCTGGCCCCGCCCTTCCCCCGGAGGCCGCACTGGCCCGCTCACCTTCTGTCGACAGTATCCAGAAGGATCCCAGGTAAGTGCCGCTATAGCATTGCCGTTTAAAACACACTTCTCTTTCAGTCATGCCACTGAGTATGGAGCACACATCCACAACACATCACTGCCTCCCAATATCTCCTCAGTTTGATTTGAAGTCCTGTCGGTACCACTATGCCTTGAATGACACTACTGTTATTTGGAGGGCACATGAAGCTTGTGTTAAACCTTACCTTCTCCCTTCACATTGTGTTGTTGAAACGTTTATGTGAGTGTGTGAGTGTGTGTGTGTGTCATAAAGTGTTTCACTGGGAGAGCCTTGATTCATAAGCTGTATTGCTGTACTATCAGAGTTGCTTTTGTTTGGGTCTGATCAAGGAGTTTATTCCTTTAGAGCAAACACAAAAACCGTACTGTCAATGCCAGTAACAACAACATGTTTAATCACTAGGAATACACACCAATTAAAGAGTTATCCTAGAAAACAGGAATACAAGAATCTGTGTTTGCATTCTCTACAATTTCATTACTGATTTATCCTGTTCAGTTTTCTTCATTCACCATCCCTGTACTGTTTGTTTATTTTAGTTTCTTTCCTTTTTCACATTTCACCTTTCTTCCGTAGCTCTGGCATTACGTTGGCGTTTGCACACTCTTTCAGTGGATTTACTTGTGATGATGCATTGCATTGACTGGCTGCAACCAACTTCACAACATGCACAGTCAATTACAGTAATCTCCAAATGAGAAGGTCTTCTCTTTTATTTGGTTACTTCATATTCATTATTGTTAAAGGGTGGGTCTCACCAAAACAGTTCTCCAATCTATCCTCATTTCAGTTCATTGTGGAAAAACTAGGCCAGTATTGTGCATAGCGAAGCAATGAAATTATAGAAATTGATTAAGTGTTTTAATGAATAATGTTCAAAATCGGCAAGCGAAACAACGTTTTACTCAACAAATACTTAACCACAATTAAGGATGTTATATTTGGTTGACTATGTACAGGTAACTGCCAAAATAAAGGAAACACCTATATAGGGTCTTAATAGGGCGTTGGGCCACCACAAACCGCCAGAAGAGCTACAATGAGCCATGGCATACATTCTACAAGTGGCTAGAACTCTATTGGAGGGATGTGGCACCATTATTCAATGAGAAATTCCATAATTTGGTGTTTTGTTGATGTTGGTGGGAAACATTGTCTCAAGCGCTGCTCCAGTATCTCCCATAAGTGTTCAACTGAGTTGAGATCTGGTGACTGAGACACACACACACACACACACACACACACACACACTCTTTAAACCCCCTATGGTCCTTTGAGACTCCTCTTTCATGGTAGCCAAAATAATGGGCAACTGGGCATTTTTATACAAGACCCTAAGCATGATGGGATGTTAATTGCTTAATTAACTCAGGAACCACACTTGTGTGGAAGTACCTGTTTTCAATATACAGCACATTGTATCCCTCATTTACTCCTTTATTTTGGCAGTTGCATGTATCTGTAAGTTAAAACCT
This sequence comes from Oncorhynchus keta, assembly GCF_023373465.1. Lineage (NCBI taxonomy): Eukaryota > Metazoa > Chordata > Actinopteri > Salmoniformes > Salmonidae > Oncorhynchus > Oncorhynchus keta. The sequence continues at coordinate 27,322,157 of NC_068435.1, read as the reverse complement.
TTTACTACAGTGGGCTAAATCAGGGTCACAGAGTGTTTTTTGGTAGTCTTAAACAAATATACTTGGAAACAATAGTATGCACCTCACACACATGGTTATGGGCTTAAAAAAATAAGACGCCTGTACCATGTCAGAAATACACTGACTATACCAAACATTAGGAACCCCTTCCTTGATATTGAGGGCAGGGACTCTACAAGGTGTCGAAAGCGTTCAACAGGGATGCTGGCCCATGTTGACTCCAATGCTTCCCACAGTTGTGTCAAGTTGGCTGGATGTCCTTTGGGTGGTGGACCATTCTTGATACACACTGGAAACTGTTGAGCATGAAAAACCCAGCAGCGTTGCAGTTCTTGACACAAACCGGTGTGCCTGGCAAACCGGTGCGCCTTAACCTCGTTCAAAGGCACTTCGATCTTTTGTCTTGCCCATTCACCCTCTGAATGGCACGCATACACAATCCATGTCTCAATTGTCTCATCGCTTAAAAATCCCTACACTGATTGAAGTGGATTTAACAAGTGACATCAATAAGGGATCATGGCTTTCACCTGGATTCACCTGGTCAGTCTACGTCATGGAAAGAGCAGGTATCCTTAATGTTTTGTATACTCAGTGTAGTGTTGAAATGTATTCAATTTTGAGTTTGCATCCCAATATTACACTTTATATACGTCACAAAAGACTGAAATATAACAAAACCGTTTTACATAGAAACACCGGATGAAAAATTATGATACAAAAATGATAGTTTATTAATTATGAAATTATGAAAAATATGAGTAACATTCCACCCATGAGTCCACGAGAGGGTGATTTGGTCATTTGACTGCAGGAAAGGGCTACAACTTTCCGAATGGTCAATGGTTGTTTGCAGGGTATAATCAATGTCACTATTTAGCAGAGAATCCTAAACCATAGGAAAGCTTATTCGTAAAACATATATCCAGATGTAAGTAAGACAATAATACGATTGCTAGAACAGGTCTCTCCACAAACCATGATAATGGTTCTGATTACTGAACAACCCTTAATTGGTCTAGCTGATAGACAATGGTGAATGTGCAGGAAGATGTCAAAAGTAAGAAATGACATCATTATTTTAGCATCATCCTCCTAGTTTTTAAACTACAGCGTGTGACAACATTCAATGTGCCAATAAATCAGCGCAATCTACTTTTTAGTTTTTTCAAATTGCCGGCAGCTTAAAGCTAACATTGGGATCATGTATGCTGTGCTAATGACTATACACAAAAAAGAGGAACAGAGGGAAATGTACAATACGGCGAATTTAGCAATACAAGGAATGTGTGGTAAGTGCATGGGGCTGCCATCTTTATGCACCTCTGCTATTGATCCTCACATTTCTTGATTTTTGTAAGACCCCCTTCTTAATGGACTCCCATCGACCACAATCAAATCATCTAGTGCATGTTCTGAATCCAGTGAAAGTGTGTAATATGAAAAGTGTTGAGAAAGAAAGACAGTCAAATGAGTATTATTTTATTCTTGTCAAGCTCCTTTGTGCGAGACACCCACCTACCTTTTTTTTCTTTCTGCCTGTCTCCTGATAGGTACGACCCTGAATTCCTTGTCTGGAATCAAAATCAAGCCGAGCAAAGAATGACAAAGTAATCCAGCATTTTATTTACGTATTTCTATCTCTTATTCACTGAATCTGTCTTTCATGTCTACTACACAAAATGCCAGGCACATCTCCTTACCAATGAAAGAGCATGAATGAGAATAGTTCAATTATATTTTCCATTGCATTGTCTTCTCAACTACTTAAAGTAGCTACTTCACTGAGAGATTAGGAGATGTGTTATTCACTTTGCTTCCAATTGAGCTCAGGCGAAGGTTGCACTAGGGGTCCATGTCCAACATATTACATTTCCTTTTCACAAATGCACAGTATACATTAGGCTTATGTATCTATTTGGCTTCAGGTTTCTCAAGTTAACTTTTCAGGCTTATCTAGTATTTGATGGTAAAGATGTGACATTTTGACGTCCGTTACTCTTTAGTGAATTAAGCTATAAGGGGTTTCTGACAGCAGTTAGAAGCTTTTTGGGTAGGCTACGGGTACTGGCTGATTGTGTTAGTAGGATAGTGACAGTATTGTCCAACGATCATCCATTTTCTTCTTCGTTTTACATCCTTCATCATCATTTTTCACTCACTGTTTTTGAAATGTGCTTCATCATCCCAAGATTTACTGAGACTTGGTCGGTAATTGAGGGCAGAATCCAGGAATTTAGACTGTCACTTTTGCAGTGTGACAATGTTATCATTCTCCCTTTATGCAATCTTTCTCAACTAATACTCATTTTAGTACATATATGATATATCGTGTAGTGTGACTGACCGACATCTATGGCCCACATAGGCTAGTAGAAACAATATGCGATTCCCATTCACTGACAAGTAATCCATACAGATTAGCACATGATATGTTTTATGGCCTATTTTTTGGGGCAGGTTGACATTTATTGGGATGAGTTTTGTCCTGGAGGCAGAGCTGAGCGATTTCCACTAGATGGGCCAGCTGCTAAGTCAAAATTGGCTACATAGCCTATCGTAAAAATTGGTTTTAATTTAAGGTTAAAGCATAAGTATGGTTAATGTTTAGGGTTAGGTTTAAAATCTGATTTTAAGACTTTGTGGATGTGCCAGCTAGTCACTAGACTGCAGAGCTGCTTCCAGTATGAGTCATCCCAATAAATGCCAACCTGCGATGTCTTATCCCCAAGACTACAGTGATGTGTGGGATTCAGTGCATTCGAAAAGTATTTAGACCACTTCACCTTTTCCCCATTTTGTTACATTACAGCCTTATTCTAAAACAGGTTTTTAGAAATGTTTGCAAATGTATATACAAAAAAAAAATATATATATATATCACAATTACATAAGTATTCAGACCCTTTACTTAGTACTTTGTTTATGTACCTTTGGCAGCGATCAAATTACAGCCTTGAGTCTTCTTGGGTATGACGCTACAAGCTTGGCACACCTGTATTTGGGGAGTTTATCCCATTCTTATATGCAGATCCTCTCAAGCTCTGTCAGGTTGGATGGGGAGCGTCGCTGAACAGCTATTTTCAGGTCTCTCAAGAGATGCTCGATCAGGTTCAAGTTCGGGCTCTGGCTGGGCCGCTCAAGGACATTCAGAGACTTGTTCGAAAGCCACTCCTGCGTTGCCTTGGCTGTGTGCTTAGGGTCATTGTCTTGTTGGAAGGTGAACTTTCACCCCAGGCTGAGGTCTTGTGCTTCCTGGAGCAGATTTTCAAGGATCTTTCCTTTTACTGAGGAGTGTCTTCCGCCAGGCCACTCTACCATAAATGCCTGATTGGTGGAGTACTGCAGAGATGGTTGTCTTTCTGGACGGTTCTCCCATCTCCACAGAGGAACTCTGGAGCTCTGTCAGAGTGACCATCGGGTTCTTGGTCACCTCCCTAACCAAGGTTCTTCTCCCCTCGTTGGTCAGTTTGGCCGGGCGGCCAGCTCTAGGAAGAGTATTGGTGGTTCCAAGCTTCTTCCATTTAAGAATGATGGAGGCCACTGTGTTCTTGGGGACATTCAATGCTGCAGATGCACTGTCAACTGTGGGAGATTATATAGACAGGTGTATGCCTTTCCAAATCATGTCCAATCAATTGAATTTACCACAGGTGGACTCCAACCAATCTCAAGGATGAGCAATAGAAACAGGATGCACCTGAGCTCAATTCCGGGTCTGAATACTTATGTAAATAAGGTATTTCTGTTTTTTTTAATTGTACATTTCCAAACATGTCTAAAACTGTTTATTCACTTTGTCGTTATGTGGTATTGTGTGTAGATGTATTTAATCCATTTTAGAATAAGGCTGTAATGCAAGAAAGTGTGGAAAAAGTCAAGGGGTCTGAATACTTTCCCGAATGTACTGTATGTTAGTAGTTGTCTTCTTCTATCATGCAAAGTATGATGGTACTGTCTTGTATGGTATGCATGATAGAAAAATATGGCTCATAAATAAACCCAGGAGCCATTACTGGCAGTGTGTGTGTGTGTGCATTCTTACCAAAGCTATGGCACAGAGACAATGCTCACGTTGTGGAGGTGAACACATTTTAACATCCATACATTCATTTGACATCTGTCACACATGTACAGCATTTAACCCTTAGCACTTTGTCGTTCTTTGAAAAGCTTAGTCTATGGAGCTCATTGATAGCCTCTATCCAATACTGTTTAGACAGGAGGACTGTGGATGGATTAAAGCAACAAAGGAAGCAGAGAAGCAAGTTACTCATGAAAGTGTTTGTTTAAACGCCGTCCACACTTGACTGGCACAGCTAAACTAGAACATTGAACGAGGGCAATTACATGGACTATTGCACTTCAACAGTGTTCCCTTGTACAATGTTTATACCGTTAGCTGCTCTTCAGTCTTGTCTATCAATTCTGCACAACCAGTCATCTGATATTGTGGCCAAGTTAACACATGGTTAATTACAGATACTAACATATTTATACGATGGAACTCATTTGTATTTGAATGGATCGGTCAGCTTTGTTACATCTGTCACATTGTAAAGGTCTGTCAGATTGTATAGTTTTTCTTTATTGTGAAGCTGAACCAAAATAATCAAATGTTTTCGATAATGTTTGGATGATTTTACATCATTGTGTCTCATCGGCAATAGAACTATTATACTACTACTATACTGTGTTTTTACATATGATATCACCTTTTGCCAAAGAATGAAGTTATGCACGTTGAATGACTGTGTGTGTCTTCCAATCTGAAAGGCCCGTCTGTCTGTGTATTTGAGTGATTGCATGAGTCATCAATAATATGTTTCCTTTCCCTCTGTCATTTCTCTGTGGTGGAAGGCAGCCGGGGTTGCTTACAGTTTTGACGTGTCTGTTGTGTTCACTCTATTGTACAAGCCTTAAGTCTTAGGAAATATAATTTGGGCCCAAGACAGTAGTCGACAACATACTCAGTTAAAATGTCTACCCCATTCCCATGGTCTTTAATTACAATGCCCAACCATGCATTTAGAATACATAATTTATAAGGGGGGTTGTTTGATGGCATTCAAGAATGGCATTCTGTATTCTGGTGCAAATGTTCCCAGCTATGGAGCCGACAGATAAGTTCACCTGGCTGCCTTTGAACAAAGCCCTGAATGACGAGCTGTCTGCGACCATAGGAGTTAGTTTCAATCCAGTGACTCGCCATATTTTACTACTACTGAGGGGATTCAGCCTGAGCCTCAGCTCCACTGCCAACCTGGGACGTTTTGCCGTATGATTTTTAGAGATGACATGAGGGAGACCTTGAGAAAATGACTACAATAGCATGTGCTCTTACAAAATGAGTGGCGTTTTAAAGTTAAAAGCTACCATTTTTAGTCCTCAGTAAAGGAAGGCTGTTGGAAGGCCAACTTAGGGAGTTGACTACTCTTCACACTTCACTACTCAAGAATGCATGCTATAGACATGCCAGTCTGCTATCCCAATGCTGTGTGAGAGAGAGCTCGTCGACTTGGCCGGCTCGGTTGTAAATCAGCAGATTCTTTGATCAGTCAGTTGTTTGTTCCTGAGAGGATGAAGCTCATCACTGTGAATCAGTCCATTTGGATCCCTGATATGTAACTCATGTGAAGTGTTGTGCAAACCGCTCTCTTCTGCTTCAAAGCGCTGAGATGGAAATGCACACAGACAACATTTCAGAAACTACAGTACCAACACTGATAAAAAGAGAAATATACAGTGCCTTCAAAGTATTCATACCCCTCGACTTTTTCCACATTTTGTTGTTACAAAGTGGGATTAAAATGGATTTTATTGAATTTATTTGTCAACGATCTACACAAAATACTCTTATGTCAAGGTAGAAGAACAATTCTGACATTTTGTAAAAAAGGTAATGAAAAAACCCCCACTAATACTATATATCTTAATGAGATGAGTATTTAACCCCCTGAGTCAATACATGTTAAAGTAAGTCTCTTAAGAGCTTTCCACAACTGGTTTGTGCAACATTTGCCATCATTTGCCACTTTTAAAAATTCTTCTAGCTCTGTCAAATTGGTTGTTGATCATTGCTAGACAACCATTTTCAGGTCTTGCCATAGATTTACAAGCATATTTAAGTCAAATCTGTAACTTGGCCACTCAGGAACATTCACCGTCGTCTTGGTAAGCAACTCCAGTGTAAATTTGACCTTGTGTTTTAGGATATTATTCTGCTGAAAGGTGAATTTATCTCCTAGTGTCTGGTGGAAAGCAGACTGAACCAGGTTTTCCTCCATTCTCTCCATTTCTTTTTTATCCTGTAAAAACTTGCCAGTCCTTAGCGATTACAAGCATACCCATAACATGATGCAGCCACCACTATGTTTGAATATACAATATGGAGAGTGGTACTCAGTGGTGAGTTGTGTTGGATTTGCACCAAACATATCGCTTTGTATTTAGGACCTAAAGTTAATTTCTTTGACACATTTCTTGCATTTTTACTTTAGTGCCTTACTGCAACCAGGATTCATTTTTAATTCAGGCTGTAACACAACAAAATGTGGAAAAAGTCAAGGGGTATGAATACTTTCTGAAGATACTGTACATGTATGGAATTAGAGTAAAATAAAATGTACTAACCAAAGTTAGCATATGATGTTTTCAGATCATTTGACTGAGCGAGGCTTCTCTCTTTTATAGCTTTCAGGGCTGGGGTGTGAGATTAAAGAGGGAGAATGAGATGAGATGTGAGGACAGTGGCATTATCATAGGCGGTTACACAGCCGTTTGGATGAATAATGGTCCTTGGGTAATTTTCTAATGAAGAAGTGAACTGGCAAACACAGCACTGGAGTCCCTGAGGAATCGACGAGCCTACGCAACCTTTGTGGCTGTGGCTCTGGTTATGTGATGAGGGTGAGAGGCTGGATTGGATCATACTGCCACCCGCTGCAGTTAGTGTCCCCTAATATTCATGATTCAGAGTCTGAGTCGTACATCCGTCTTTGTCCTCTTGAAAGGCCAATGAGGTTAAGGAAAAACAGTCATTGGAGCTGAAAAGCGCGTCTACGCGGAGGGCAATGAATGAGTACAATGAATATATGGTACATCAATTCAGGCCGGTACTAGTGTACGGTACAAGATAAGCAGCATTAATGTTTTTCATATGCTGCTCTGTGCATTGGGATGCATCGTTTGTTTCTTTATTTACTGCTATTCTGTAAGATTCAATAGTAAAGTAATGCATGTCTGACTGTGTTCTAGATAGGGAGATGCAGTGGTCATAGGCCAGTGTGTGTGCGTGTCTGTGCGCGCGCACGTGTATCCTTGTCTGTGCGCGCGCACGTGTATCCTTGTCTGTGCGCGCGCACGTGTATGTGTGCGTCTGTGTGCAAGTGTGTGTGTTTGAGTGCAAATGAGGGTGCGTGTATGCGCATGTGAGTGCATGCGTGTACATACATGTGTATGTGAGTTCTTGGGGATGTTGGTTTGAGGACTCCCCCGCTGAGGCTAATCCAGTCTGATTGGCCACATCTCAGACACTACAACACGGAGTACGGCCACTAGAGTCCTATTCTGAGCTCTACCCTCTCTCTGATGCTGTAAATAAGAGCCATAACCTCCATTTTAATGGTTGGACCTGGACGCACTTGTAGTGGTCCATTTATGTTCACTTCATCCACCCCGGTGTTTGTCTGGCTGACTGGGGGATCTGAGAGCTTTGCGTCACATTCGGTTTCAGAGCCTCCTAATTTATCCCAATACATGTGGGCTAAACAGTTAAACTAACACAGACATAGGTCTGAAATGGCATCCGATTCCCTATATAGTGCACTACTCTTGACCATCAAATCAAATTTATTTATATAGCCCTTCGTACATCTGATATCTCAAAGTGCTGTACAGAAACCCAGCCTAAAACCCCGAACAGCAAGCAATGCAGGTGTAGAAGCACAGTGGCTAGGAAAACTCTCTAGAAAGGCCGAAACCTAGAGAGGAACCAGGCTATGTGGGGTGGCCAGTCCTCGTCTGGCTGTGCCGTGTGGAGATTATAACGGAACATGGCCAAGATGTTCAAATGTTCATTAATGACCAGCATGGTCAAATAATAATAATCACAGGCAGAACAGTTAACTGGAGCAGCAGCACGGCCAGGTGGACTGGGGACAGCAAGGAGTCATCATGCCAGGTAGTCCTGAGGCATGGTCCTAGGGCTCAGGTCCTCAGAGAGAGAAAGAAAGAGAGAATTAGAGAGAGCATACTTAAATTCACACAGGACACCGGATAAGACAGGAGAAGTACTCCAGATATAACAAACTGACCCTAGCCCCCCGACACATAATGCCTAGGACTCTGGTCAAATGAAGTGCACTATAGTGCCTTCAGAAAGTATTCATACCCTTTGTCTTGTTCCACATTTTGTTGTGTCCTAGCCTGAATTCAAAATGGATTACATTTATTTATTTTTCTCACCCATCTACACACAATACCCCATAATGACAAAGTGAAGACATGTTTTTTTTTTAAATAAGAAAAAATTAAAAAGCTGACAAGGCCTTGAGGCCGATACATAAAGCTTAATAAAGAGCAGTGATTTTAGCCAGAGCAGTTTGCGTGTTTCTTCTTTTTTCTCTCATGTATTTTCATATAAAAGTCCCAAAATTGATGTATCAATCGCAGATTGCCTCTTTAAGAACCTAAGAACCCTATGTACAATACAGTACTGTAATGACTCAAGGCGATGTTTCAGCGAGTGACCTACTTCCTAATTGGATATGATTAAACATACAGCAGTTTGCACAAACTCTTCGAGCATTTAGATTGCCCAATTAACCCATATGTGACTTATGCAAGGTTAAATCATCTTTAGATAATTTTTTGTAAAAATAATTAAGTTGTATTTGGTCTACAAACGCTCATATGCACATTATAGTACTGTACATAGCAGACAATAGTGGTGGAAAAAGTACCCAATTGTCAACCTTGAGTAAAAGTATAGATTCCAAAATAGAAAATGACTCAAGTAATAGTGAAAGTCACTTAGTAAAATACTACTTGAGTAAAAGTCTAAAAGTATTTGGTTAAATATACGTGCTCCACACGTACAATTATCTGTAAGGTCCCTCAGTCAAGCAGTGAATTTGAAACACGGATTCAACCACAAAGACCAGGGATGTTTTCCAATGCCTTGCAAAGAAGGACATCTAATGTTATATGGGTAAAAATAAAAAGCAGACATTAAATATGCTTTTGAGCATGGTGAAGTTATTAATTACAGTTTGGATGGTGTATCAATACACCCAGTCACTACGAAGATACAGGCGTCCTTCCTAACTCAGTTGCCAGAGAGGAAGGAAACGCAGGCAATGGAACATGTGGATAGAAGAAACGGCTCGGGTCGCACAAAAGGAAATATATAATTGTGGATAAAGTTAGTATAAAGTTTATGCCGCAGGCTTCGGCTCCGAGGGTCATGTGTTCAATCCCAGTGCTATGCACTAGTGATGGGAAACCGAGGCTTTCTAAATGCTTACACCAAATTGTGCCGAGAGTAAAAGTATAGATTATTTCAAATTCCTTAAGGCAAACCAAATGGCATGATTTTCAAGTTTTAAATTTACAGAGAGTCAAGGGCACACTCAGACATAATTTACAAATGAAGCATGTGTGTTTAGTGAGTACGCCAGATCAGAGGCAGTAGGGATTACGAGGGATTTTCTCTTGATACGTGTGTGAATTGGACCACCGCTTTCTTTAGCAATGTGGTGGAGTAAAAATAAAAGTTGACAAAAATATAAATAGTCAAGTACAGATTTAATTAGTACTTTAAAGTATTTTTACTGACAGTGCATTCGGAAAGTATTCAGAGAACTTGACTTTTTCCACATTTTGTTACGTTTACAGTCTTATTCGAAAATGGATTTTTAAAAAACATCCTCATCAATCTGCACACAATACTCCATCATGACAAAGCAAAAACAGGTTTTTATAAATTTTTGCAAATTTATAACATAACAAAAACAGAAATACCTTACTTAAGTATTCAGACCCTTTTGAGACGTGAAATTGAGCTGAGGTGCATCCTGTTTCCGTTGATCATCATTGAGATTGGTAAATGTAATTGATTGGACAAGATTTGGAAAGGCACACACCTGTCTATATAAGGTCCTACAGTTGACAGTGCATGTCAGAGCAAAAACCAAGCCATGAGGTCGAAGGAATTGTCCGTAGAGCTCCGAGACAGGATTGTGACGAGGCACAGATCTTGGGAGGGGTACCAAAAAAATTCTGCAGCATTGAAGGTCCATAAGAACACAGTGGCCTCCATCATTCTTAAATAGAATAAGTTTAGAACCACCAAGACTCTTCCTAGAGCTGGCCGCCTAGGCAAACTGAGCAATCGGGGGAGAAGGGCCTTGATCGGGGAGGTGACCAAGAACCCGATGGTCACTCTGACAGAGCTCCAGAGTTCCTCTGTGGAGATGGGAGAACATTCCAGAAGGACAACCATCTCTGCAGCACTCCACCAATCAAGGAGTGACCAGACGGAAGCCACTCCTCAGTAAAAAGCACATGACATCCCGCTTGGAGTTTACCTAAAGGCACCTAAATTATTCTCAAACCATGAGCAACAAGATTCTCTGGTCTGATGAAACCAAGACTGAACCTGCATGCCAAGTGTCACGTCTGGAGGAAACTTGGCACCATCCCTACGGTGAAGTATGGTGGTGCAACATCATGCTGTGGATATGTTTTTCAGAGGTAGGGACTGGGAGACTAGTCAGGATCGAGGGAAAGATGAATGGAGCAAAGTACAGACAGATCCACAACTGATGATGGTGCAGGCAGAGATGGTCACTTCGAGTTCTTAGGAAACTATGCAGTATTTTGTTTTTTTTATGTATTATTTCTTACATTGTTACCCCAGGAAATCTCAAGTCTTAATATACACAGCTGGGAAGAACTATTGGATATAAGAACAATGTCAACTTATCAACAGTATGACCAGGAATATGACTTTCCCGAAGTTGATCCTTTGTTTGGACCTCCACCCAGGACAATGGATCTAATTCCAGTAGTCGATCCAAAACAACGATGGCACAGAAGAGGCAGACGAAGCGGCCACCTGGCCAGGCTCCGTAGACGTGCACAACGCCCACCGCTCCAGAGTATACTACTAGCCAATGTCCAGTCTCTTGACAACAAGGTATATGAAATTCGAGCAAGGGCTGCATTCCAGAGAGCCACCGGGCTTCTCCTGTAACGGCGTTCTTCGTTTGTAGAAAGAGAGTCGGACCGAAATGCAGCGTAGTGGTTACTCATGTCTTTAATGAACAAAGATCATGATACATGAAATAACAAAAACAACAAACGGAACGTGAAACCTATTACAGCCTATCTGGTGAAACTACACAGAGATGGGAACAATCACCCACGAAATACACAGCGAAACCCCGGCTACCTAAATACGGTTCCCAATCAGAGACAACGAGAATCACCTGACTCTGATTGAGAACCGCCTCAGGCAGCCAAGCCTATACAACACCCCTACTCAACCGCAATCCCAATAATACAAAACCCCAATACGACATACAACAACATAAACCCATGTCACACCCTGGCCTGACCAAATAATATAACGAAAACACAAAAATACAATGACCAAGGCGTGACATCTCCATGCATCACGCCGACAGAGATAAACACCTCTCTGGGAAGAGGATGGGAGAGGGTGTATGCTTTATGATTAACGACTCATGGTGTAATCATAACAACACACAGGAACTCAAGTCCTTCTGCTCAACCGATCTAGAATTTCTTACAATCAAATGCCGGCCATTTTACCTACCAAGAGAATTCTTATCAGTTATAGTGACAGCTGTGTACATTCCCCCTCAAGCAGACACCAAGACTGCCATCGAGGAACTTCACTGGACTATATGCAAACTGGACACCATACATCCTGAGGCTGCATTTATTGTAGCTGGGAATTTCAACAAAGCAAATTTGAGATCAAGGCTGCCTAAATTCTACCAGCATATTTATTGTGCTACGCGCATGCGCAATACCCTCGACCACTGCTACTCTAACATCCGCGATGCATACAAAGCCCTCCCACGTCCTCCCTTCGGCAAATCCGACCATGAAGCGATCTTGCTCCTTCCGTCTTAAAGGCAGAAACTCAAACAGGATGTACAAGTGACAACAACCATTCAACTCGGGTCCGACCAATCGGAAGCCACGCTTCAAGATTGTTTAGATCAATATGTTCCGGTCAGCTTCTGAGAACAACATCGACCAATACGCTGACTCTGAGTGCGTTTATAAAGAAGTGCATTGCAGATGTTGTACCCACTGTGACTATTAAAACCTACCCTAACCGGAAACCGTGAATGGATGGCGGCATTCGCACAAAACTGAAAGCGCGATCCACCGCATTTAACCATGGAAAGAGGTCTGGGAATATGTCTGAATATAAACAGTGTAGTTATTCCCTCCGCAAGGCAATCAAACAAGCAAAATGCCAGTACTGGGACAAGTTGGAGTCGCAATTCAACGGCTCAAACACAAGACATATGTTGCAGGGTCTACGGGAAATTGCGGACTACAAAAAGAAATCCAGCCACGTAATGGACACCGATGTCACGCTTGCAGACAACTAAACACCTTCTTTGCACCGCTTTGGTGATTATACAGTGCCACCGTCGTGGCCCGCTAACAAGGACTGCCCCCCCCTCTCCCTCTCCGTGGCTGACGTGAGTAAAACATTTAAACGTGATGACCCTCGCAAAGCTGCTGGCTCAGACGGCATCCCTAGCCGTGTCCTCAGCGCATGCACAGACCAGCTGCCTGGGGTGTTTACGGACATATCCAATCGCTCCCTAAGATGGCATTGTTCCTGTACACAAGAAGGCAAAGATGACAGAACTAAATTACTACCGCCCCATAGCACTCACTTTTGTCATCATGAAGTGCTTTAAGAGACTAGTCAAAGATCATATTGCCTCCACCTTAGACCCACTTCAGTTTGCCTACCGCTCCAACAGGTCCAGACGACGCAATTGCCATCACACTGCACACTGCCCTATCCAATCTGCACAAGAGGAATACCTATGTAAGAAAGCTGTTCATTGACTACCGCTCAGCATTCAACACCATAGTACCCAAGCTCATCATCAAGCTGGAGGCCCTGGGTCTCAACCCTGCCCTGAGCAATTGTGTCCTGGACTTGTTGACGGGCCGCCCCCAGGGGTTGATGACCCCCAACACTGGGGCCCCACAAGGGTGCGTGCTCAGCCCCCTCCTGTACTCCCTGTTCACCCATGTTTGCGTAGCCATGCACGCCTCCAACTCAATCATAAAGTTTGCAGACGACACAACAGTAGTGGGCTTGATTACCAACAACGACGAGACCGCCTACAGGGAGGAGGTGAGGGCACTCGGAGTGTGGTGTCAGGAAAACAATCTCTCGCTCAACGTCAACAAAACAAAGGAGATGATCGTGGACTTAAGGAAACAGACGAAGCACCCCCCTATCCACATTGAAGGGATAGCAGTGGAGAAACTGAAATGGTCCACCCACACAGGCAGTGTGGTGAAGAAGGGGCAAACAGCGCCTCTTCAACCTCAAGAGGCTGGAGAAATTTGGCGTGTCACTTAAAACCCTGACAAACTTTTACAGATGGACAATCGAGTGCATACTGTATCACAGCCTGGTACTGCAACTGCACCGCCCTCCATGACACCTACAACGCCTTCACAGGAAGGCCAAAAAGATCATCAAGGACATCAACCACCCGAGCTTTTGCCTATTCACACTGCTACCACCCAGAAGGTGAGGTCAGTACAGGAGCAACAAAGCTGGGCCCGAGAGACTGAAAAACAGCTTCTATCTCAATGCCATCAGACTGCTAAACAGCCATCGCTACCTCAGAGAGGCTGCCGCCTACAATTAATACCCAATCACTGACCACTTTAATAAATGGATCACTATTCACTTTGTACAATGCCACTCTAAATATTGCCACTTTAATAATGTTTACATATCTTACATTACTCATATCACATGTATACACTATTTTAATACCCTCTATTGCACCTTGCCTATGCCGCTCATCCATATACTTGCATGTACATATTCTCATTCACCGCTTCAGGTTTGTGTGTATTAGGTTGTTGTTGGGGAATTGTTAGATTACTTGTTAGATATTACTGCACTGTCGGGAACTAGAAGCAGAAGCATTTCACTACACTCACATTAACATCTGCTAACCATGTGTATGTGACAAATAACATTTTATTTTATTTGATGAATACATGCTCCTGAGCGCTCAGGACCTCACCCTGGGGTAAATGTTCACCTTCCAACAGGACAACAACGCTAAGCACACAGCCAAGACAACGCAGGAGTGGCTTCGGGACAGGTTTCTGAATGTCCTTGAGTAGCCCAGTCAGAGCCTGAACTTGAACCCGATCAAACATCTCTGGAGCAGCAACGCTTCCCATCCAACCTGACAGAGCTTGAGAGGATCTGCAGAGAAAAATGGGAGAAACTCCCAAAATACAGCTGTGCCAAGCTTGTAGTGTCATAACCAAGAAGACTTGAGGCTTTAATCACTGCCAAAGGTGCTTCAACAAAGTACTGAGTAAAGGGACTGAATACTTATGTAAATGTGATATTTTATTATATTTTTAATACATTTTACAACATTTAAAATAATCTGTTTTTGCTTCGTCATTATGGGGTATTGTGTGTAGATTGACAGGGGTGGAAAAAACCATTTAATCAATTTTAGAATAAGGCTGTAATTGTCACACCCTGACCTTAGAGAGCCTTTTTATTTCTCTATTTGGTTAGGTCAGGGTGTGATTTGGGGTGGGCATTCTATGTTGTCTATTTCTTTTTTTTTGCCGAGTATGGTTCCCAATCAGAGGCAGGTGTCTATCGTTGTCTCTGATTGGGGATCATAATTAGGCAGCCTTTTTTCCCACATGTGTTTGTGGGTAGTTATTTTCTGTTAAGTCTCTGTTATCTGACAGAACTGTTCGCTTTCGTTTTGTTACCTTGTTCGAGTGTTTTTTGATAATAAAAAAATCATGAACACTTTTCACGCTGCGCTTTGGTCCTCTCCTTCCGACGACAGGCGTTACAGTAATGTAACAAAATGTGGAAAACATCAAGGGGTCTGAATACTTTCTGAATGTACTGTAAATACTTTACACCACTGGTAAATAGACAGATTAATATGGCTATGGATGAAAGTGTTTGCTAATGCAACCATGCCTCACAGGGACACACCACAGAGTATGTGATCAAGCTTCATAATCATCAGCGAAGAGAGGAGAAAACAAATCAACTTTTGAAATGTACTTTCTCCCATTGGTCATTTTTTTTAAACAAAAGGATCTCAATCCCTCCCTGCTCCTCTGCATTCATTCCCTTTGATGAATTATATTCACGGGCAATCATTTCTGACGACTGCACACCAGTCAGCTCCAATCACTCAACAATAAGTGCTCAGTTGGGTAACAGTGGAGCCTAGCTAATGCCGGAACTGTACTGAGCATGCCCAGTGCCCACTAGTGTGGGGTTAAGATGCTTGGTAGAAGGGTGCAGGGAGTCTTCACAACTGACCATCTAGTGTTTTGTTGGTACACTGCTCCCCTACCGTTTGAAACACCACTTTCATTGTGACAGTTCTGAAGAGGCTCAGAAGAGACATGGAGAGCTGGGCTCCCTGGTGTTTTATTTATCTGGGTTTTGTTTTATGTGATTGAGGTCACAGAGAATCCCAACTAGACCACCATCACTCCATTGACCTTTTTGAAAGTTAACATTTCTCTTTCTTTGTAAATGGTCGTGGCTTCTTCCATTTCTCCCTTTCTCACGTTAGTAGTGGTTGGTATTGCTGGGAGAAGGATTGTGAGGAGATGAAATGTTCCTGAGGCTCTTACCCGTCGTAGTGTGTACATCACTAACTGTGGCGGCTCCGCAGCTTCCAAGCCTTTTGGATCAGAATTAGCTCTCTGTTCCTAGTTTTCATCTCTCTCACACCCTCTCTCTCTCTCCCTCACACATCTCTCCTTCTCTCTCACATCTCTATATTCCCCCCTCACCTCCCTCCTTCTCACATTTCTCTTCCTCTCTTCCCCCTCCTCCTCTCTCTCTCTCTCTCTTACGTGAACCCACTCGTTAATGCAATTGATTCTCGGTCTTTGAGAGCCGGTGACATGTGGAGTTGAGAAGCCAGAACTGGGGCATCTGTGTTGTCAGTGAGAGAGCTAACTGACAAACTAAAAGGCCTGATTGCAGACAGCTGTGATGGTTTGAAGTTGGACAGGTGCTGGAAGGTGTGTACAGGGAGGTTGCTGCCTTTGCACCAGTGTGTGTCTCTCTGTCTCTCCCTCTTTGTCTGTCTGTATCTGTAGGTGTGCCGATAAGAGAGGTGTGGTAGTGGGGTAACACGGTGGTCAGTGGGATGACAGGGTGCTCTGACAGTCCATAGCTAGCCTCAGGCTAACGCACTAAAGCACCATAGCTCGCATCGCCAGAGGATAATGCTGGATGAAAGTATCTCTCATTCGCCAAGAGTAGGGATTCAGTTCTAGCCTTTATCATTCTCTAGTGAATGATTTAATTCAGAATTTGTGGGAATAGAAAACAAGCCTCGTTCTTGATTTGAATATCTCTTAGAACTAAAATTTTTTTTTTTTCACACTATGGGGGCTATGTGCTATGGGTGTGGTTTGTTTGGCAAATATGACACACACACGCACGCTTTTTCATGCTCAACACGCATATTACGTTGTTCATTATTCATGCCAATGTTTGTTTTAAATTGACAATGCATGTCATATGTCACTGTTTTTCTGCTCTGTAAGTGAACCTCAATGCAATGTAGCCTTAGTGTCTAACTTAGTAGTCATAGATGAACATTGCTCCACACACAATAAACCAAACCAAAGGCATTCAAAAGAAAGAGAGAACAAAAAGGTGCCTTATTATTTTCTGTAATGCAGAAATGACATTATACCAAAACACCACTTATAGGAATTACCACCGCAACAGCTTCTGCAATTTACCACGTACAGTAATCACCAGATTGCAGTCATCTGAAAAGATAGATTGAAGATTGCAGTATAATAGACATTGAGTGAGTGTTTTGTTTAGCACTGTATTGCGATGCTTTTTCTGAGTTCCAAATGGCACTCTATTCCCTATGTGGTGCACTACCTTATGGGCCCTGGTCAAAAGTAGTGCACTAAATAGGGAATAGGGTGCCATTTAGGATGCAGATGCCTGTACAGATCCAGTGCTGTTCTGTATTCATCCCTGCGTTTCCCGTGGTCCCCTGCAGGGAGTTTGGCTGGAGAGACCCAGAGCTGCCTGAGGTGATTCAGATGCTGCAACACCAGTTCCCCTCGGTCCAGTCCAACGCTGCAGCCTACCTCCAACACCTGTGCTTCGGAGACAACAAGATCAAGTCTGAGGTAACCTGCACCAGGCCGATATGGCTACTCATACATTTCTACTGCCATGTGCTAGCGGGGACACCTGCATCCACTGCTACACATTATGAAATGTATCTGCCCCATAAAGTTGTTAAATCCGTGGCTAGCACATTGGGCTTAAAAAAAGTCAGAATCGGTCCGTGGGATGGCCCTGGGCAGTTGTTTCATTTGAAACTTATGAAACATAGCAAAGTCCGCCTCCACCTTCATGTTCAGTACATCATCTAAAATCTATACCTTTTGTGAAACCTTTTTCGAGAATAATTCACAATTCTAGCTAAGGATCTATCCTAGGTGCTAGAATTGTGAATTCTCCTCACATTAATGGTCAGATAGTATTGCCTGATCTTGCCTCACCTGACTTTCCTCACCCTAATGTTGGATAGCTTGGTGGTGTCATGTCTGTGTGTAATATGTGGGGACGTTGGCTGGGTGAGGTAGAGGGATGGTGAGGTGGAGGGATGGTGAGATGGAGGGATGGTGAGGTATAGGGATGGTGAGATGGGGGAGGTGGAGATGGAGGGATGAGTTGCAAGTGAGATGCTGTCTTGGAGGGATTGGAAGAAAGTCATTAGGTCAGCGGATACCTTTTCCTGGAACACTGCTGATGCTCATCTCATCGCCTATCTCAGACAGATATATCACAGGCAGCATGGGCAGACACACACACCACACACACACACACACACACGCACACACCTTGGCAATCACACATATAGGCACACGCACACAGATATAGACACACATACAGTGATATACTATATATACAAAAGAATGTGGCCACCCCTTCAAATGAGTGGATTCGGCTATTTCAGCTCATTGCTGACAGGTGTATGAAATCGAGCACACAGCCATGCAATCTCCATAGAAAAACATTGGCAGAAGAATGGCCTTACTGAAGAGCTCAGTGACTTTCAACGTGGCCCCGTCATAGGATGCCACCTTTCCAACAAGTCAGTTCGTCAAATTTCTTCCCTGATAGTGCTGCCCAGGTCAACTGTACATGCTGTTATTGTGAAGTGGAAACTTCTAGGGGCAACAACGGCTCAGTCAGTTGTGGACCGCCGAGTGCTGTAGCGTGTAACGTGTAAAAATAGTTTATCCTCGGTTGCAACACTCACTACTGCCTCTGGAAGCAACGTCAGCACAATAACTGTTCATCGGGAGCTTCATGAAATGGGTTTTGATGGCCGAGCAGCCGTACACAAGCCTAAGATCACCATGTGCAATGCCAAGTGTTGGCTGGAGTGGTGTGAAACTCGCCGCCATTGGACTCTGGAGCAGTGGAAACATGTTCTCTGGAGTGATGAATCACGCTTCACCATTTGGCAGTCCGACGGACGAATCTAGGTTTGGTGGAAGCCAGGAGAACGCTACCTGCCCCAATGCATAGTGCCAACTGTAAAGTTTGGTGGAGGAGGAATAATTGTCTGGGGTGGTTTTTCATGGTTCGGGCTAGGCCACTTAGTTCCAGTGAAGGGAAATCTTAACGCAACAGCATACTATGTCATTCTAGCCGATTCTGTGCTTTCAACTTTGTGGCAACACTTTGGGGAAGGCCCTATCCTGTTTCAGCATGACAATGCTCTTTTGCACGAGGTCCATACAAAAATGGTTTGTCGAGATTGGTGTGGGAGAATTTGACTGGCCTGCACAGAGCCCTGACCTCAACCCCATTGAACACCTTCGGGATGAATTGGAACGCCGACTGCGAGCCAGGCCTAACCGCCAAACATCAGTGCCCGACCTCACTAATGCTCTTGTTGCTGAATGGAAGCAAGTCCCCAGAGCGATGTTCCCACATCTAGTATTAGCAGCAAAAGGGGGACAACTCCATATTAATGCCCATGATTTTGGAATGAGACTTTCGACAAGCAGGTATCCACATACTTCTGGTCATGTCGTGTATTTATAGTACTGCGAGGCGATGCACTGTAGATGTGTGTGTCATCATGGTACCTTGTCTCGCCTAGCAGTATCTTGGTTATTTTTGGAGCAGAAGGCTGTGTGAAGGAAATTACTATTTAATGGGCACTCTATTTTAGTAACAGTAGAGCAATGGAGATGAAGGAGGGACATTTGTATAGTAAGTCAGTGTCTTCATAAACAGAAGGGAATATACAGCATGCACTGGATAATGGCAGCATGTACTGTATGTAGCCTGCAATCTTGTGAGCCAGTGTCTATCACCTTTGCCAACAGAGCACCCAGATAAACAGGCTCTGATTTGTAATGGTTTTTCTCCTCTGTGTTTAATTGGAGTTGAGATGGACAGCAAGAGCAGCACTGTTGATCCATTCTGTTGGGCCTAGCAGCACATCTGCTGACTGTTGGCACAACTCCCCTGGTGTGCGTGCGTACGCACACGTCTGTACGTATGTTTGTGACACACTACCTGGTCGTCTTATCTCACTTCCTCTGTCACTCTGTCAATATGTCACTCTGTCCTCTGTCGCTCTGTGACAGTGTTTCCTTGGCCTGTCTGTCTGTGTGCAGATGAACCAAAATGTCTGTTATTTTTTCATTTTTAAACAACTGACCGACATTGGTTGAATTATTTGAATTCCATTTAGTTATTTTTTTTCTGTGAGCTCAATGCATACATGGCAGTTTTTCTAGAGATAAATCAATCCAGTCTAAACTTTGCTATGTAGTTGGGAGTTAGTTGTAGTTTCCAACAGGCCAATATTCTACATAGTTTAGCGCAGAAAACATATTAATGAACTACAATGACCATGATCCATTGCGTATCTACTTGTCCGGTGTGTGTTTCTTTTACGCGTGCTACGGAAGATAGAAGAATTCGCGATCGTGAGGTAATATAGAGAGCAGCTGTTGCTTCGCAAAGTATCTCTACCTGAAAATACATGATCTAAGAGATTGATAGTTGGTATTAAACATTCATATAAGTATGCCTTATTTACTTTGATGAAAATAGTGATTTTGTCAGACAGCATAGGAAGCAGCTCTATAGAGATGAGATGATGCTTTGGAATAAAATAATAAAGTCATCAAATAAACAAATGTATAACATTTTATTTAAGTAAAGTAATGTGAATAAATTATGATTAATAAGTGATAAGCAGTAATAGGCAGTCACTACCATCATGGGACTTTTATTTATTTGTTTTATTCTATGTTGTTACAGCATTCAACCCACATAATGCATAGCGCGTTTAATGTAAATAATAAAACATAAATATTTTTTATAATCGAACCGAAACCGAACCGACCTCAAAAAGCACTAATCGTTCAGCACTAATATGCAGCCACGTGACTCTAGAGCCCTCAAGCTCAGCTCTGGACCTCGAAGCCACTTCCACTGCCGTCGTTTCATTGTTCCCCTCTAATCAGGGACTGATTTAGACCTGGGACACCAGATGAGTGCAATTCATTATTAGGTAGAACAGAAAACCAGCAGGCTCCGGACCTCATAGGGTAGGATTTGAGACCCCTGCTCTAGAGTAATGAGGGAGGAAGGAACTGTCTGATCTGGCTCTAGTTGATTTATAGAGGAAAGGTACCTGAGTGAAATAAAGAACAGGATTCAAAGGGATGCCTCCAGTTGTCAATACTGAAAACTACAGATGACTTCTGTGGCAGACAGTTTGTAAAAGTGAACTGTATAGAACAGTAGCTAGCTACACTATTGCATGCATGTTTGTACTGTTCTTTGTCTATCTATTAATTTTGATCTAGTCTTGATCAATTCGTTATGATCCACTAACGTCCTCCTTTTCTCTCCACTCCCTGTTCCTCTCACCAGATCCGAAGGCAGGGAGGAATCCAGCTACTGGTGGATCTGCTGGATCACAGGATGACCGACGTGCACCGCAGCGCCTGTGGTGCTCTGAGAAACCTGGTGTACGGAAAGGCCAACGATGACAACAAGATCGCCCTGAAGAACTGCGGCGGGATCCCAGCCCTGGTCCGCCTGCTGAGGAAGACCACCGATGTGGAGATCAGGGAGCTGCTTACAGGTGAACAGAGTTTGGTGCTACGTTTTTACAAAGAGAGACATAACATAGCCTTGCTATATGACATTATAAAGGCTCATCCCTGCTTATAGAAAGTTATTAAGCATTTTACCTGGATGCTTATATCTAGAGTTTATACACAAGCTGAATTTAACAGGACATTGGTACTGGGAGCTGGATAACTAACAACTACTGAAGGCTATAGTGGTGAAGAATCACAAAGGGACTTTTCACATCAACATCCTTAGTGGTGGTTAAGCAGTGGTTAAAACTAATATCCACAAATGACTTACTGGATAGAAAATTCCTATATTTTATTAAATACAATATGATGTAATACTTGCATGGTGCTATTATCTATTAAAGGAGCGCTGTTCTAATTGAAACATTGCCTAAATGTACTTAGTCAATAACAAGTGAGAGGTTAAATCCCCTAGTCATGTTTATAGAGGGCATTATTTTATTATTTATTTTTTACTGTAGAGAGGATTCTGAGCCTGGAAATGCGTTGGAAATAAACGGTTTGTGCTGGTGCTGTCTTAAAGGAGATTACCATATAAATGAGAAAGCAGTTCAACGCACGGAACACAGAGTCCCTCCTGTCACAAATTAATCAGGCATCAGAAAACCTTCCCGGCCCAGAGGAATTCTGCCTCTTCACTTCTTCTCTTCTGGCTGTTTAAATCAGAGTCACAGTGACCGCCTGCGCCTCCTCTCCCCTCCCTGTGACTGGGCAGGGATTAACGGGACTATTTACCCGTTTCTCTCCATCTCCCAGCCTTCCCTGTGCCACCGACTGCCAGGAGGCACCCTTACTTAGGGAAGCGGTAGCGGCGGTTTATGACATCACAGGAAGCCAAGCCAGGTTGCTGTTTTCTCTGCTGCTCTAGCAACCACCCCCCTTGGGAGCTAAAGATGATTATTTAGCGGGAATAAAGCTCTTTTAAATGGCAGCTTTCTTGTCTCCTGAGATTAGAGATGTCGATTGTGTCCTGGACTCCAAGTGACATCAGGGACACATGTTGCTGCACTTACACAGCCAGGACGCAATTAGTCTAGTTTAGTGGAGGGGTGGATGAGATGTGGTCGTACTGGATTATGGTTAATCAACTTGTCCTTCTGTAGTTCTTGGAGTAAATTAATTGAAAAGTAGAGTAGTTGGATGAGATTGAAATGTAGAAATGTACAGCCATCTACAGACAACAATTCATAGACATACGGGGATGCTCTGTACACTCCGTGTACATTT
The DNA here is from genome assembly GCF_023373465.1 of Oncorhynchus keta. Classification (NCBI taxonomy): domain Eukaryota; kingdom Metazoa; phylum Chordata; class Actinopteri; order Salmoniformes; family Salmonidae; genus Oncorhynchus; species Oncorhynchus keta. The sequence goes on along the minus strand of NC_068435.1, from coordinate 27,299,405 downwards.
GGTACCCTGGTGGCTCACTATAGAGTGGCTGATTTAATTAGAACATCATCTGCACTGAATCAGTCCTTTGCCACTTGACTGCGGGCTCACGACACGGCGGCTGCCTCACCTGAACCACATAAAAACAACAGGCTCCTTCCTCAAATTCCATTTCCGTCACCTTGACAACCTGCACAGTGCCCTCACCTTCCACGGCCCCCTGTAGAGTTAATTTTGGTCCAGTTCTGCAGACGGCCCACTTTCTCCCCATGTAATGATGCTCTCGCTCCCCACCTAGCACCCCCCGCACAGCATTTCCTCCCCGATGATGTAAGGCTGAGGCAATTAACCTCTTTCATCTGTCAGGCGAAATAAAAAAAATATGTTATAGGTAGTTATTATGCGCCGAGCCTGCCGCCACTCTAGGCAGCAGCCCTTTCATTTTTGAAAACACAGAAATGTTGTGCGCCGCCCCGAGCGCGGTAAAGTGATGCTCTCTGTAAGATTACTGTCTCCACTAATTATGAGCAACGCAGCTAGTTATTTAGATGCAGAGCAGACCACAAGGACAACATCCCAACATAACTGATAAGACGAAAGTAGATCTGTGTAATTACATTGTTGTTGTGAGAGGAACGGGTCTGCCTCATCACTGGTAATTGCAATCATAAATGCTACAGTGTCCTGGGAGGGACATGACACGGTGAAGGTCAACAAGAATTATAATGTGTTGGGCCAGCTGTCAAGGTCATTACAGTGTGTGTGTGTGTGTGAGCCCTCTCAACAAATCACAGTGTTGTGGAGTGAAGGACCCTCTCCTCTTCCTCCTCCTCCCCCTTCCTCTCTCCTCTTATAGATAATTGGCCAGCTCTTGTGCTGTGTGTGTATCTCGACCTTTGGCTGACAGCGGCTGCTCACCCCTTAACACCATCCATGGCAGAGTCACAATGTTCCGACCACATCCTATTGAAAGAAATTCATGGTGACACATGACTTGGTTGTCTTTTTATTATACTTAACAAAAATATAAACGCAACTGTCCCATTTTTCATGAGCTGAAATAAAATGTTCCATACTCACTAAAAGCCTATTTCTCTCTAATTTTGTTCACAAAATAGTTTATATCCCTGTTAGTGAGCATTTTTCCTTTGCCTAGATAATTAATCCACTTGACAGGTGTGGCATATAAAGAAGCTGATCATTACACAGGTGCACTTTGTGCCGGGGACAATAAAACTCCACTCTAAAATGTGCAGTTTTGTCACATAACACAATGCCACAGATGTCTCAAGTTTTGAGGGAGTGTGCAATTGGCATGCTAACTGCAGGAATGCTCTCCAGAGCTGTTGCCAGAAAATGGAATGTTAATTTCTCTACTATAAGCCTCCTCCGATGTTGTTTTAGAGAATTTGGCAGTACGTCCAACTGGCCTCACAACCGCAGACCACATGTAACCATTCCAGCCCAGGACCTTCACGTCCAGCTTTTTCACCTACGGGATTGTCTGACGCCAGCCACCTAGACAGCTGATGAAACTGTGGGTTTGCACAACCCAAGATATTCTGCACACACTGTCAGAAATCGTCTCAGGGAAACTCATCTGCATGCTCGTCATCCTGACCAGGGTTTTGACTTGACTGCAGTTCGACGTCGAAAACAACTGGTCAAATGCTCACCTTTGATGGCCACTGGCACGCTGGGGAAGTGTGCTCTTCACGGATGAATCCCGGTTTTAACTGTACCGGGCAGATTGCAGACAATGTGTATGGCGTCATGTGGGTGACATCAGCAATATCAACGTTTTGAACCGAATTTTCCCATGGTGGCGGTGAGGTTATGGTATGGGCAGGCATAAGCTACAGACAATGAACACAATTGCATATTATTGATGACAATTTCAATGCACAGAGATACTGTGATGAAATCCTGAGACCCATTGTCATGCCATTCATCCGTCGCCATCACCTCATGTTTCAGCACGATAATACACACAAGGATCTGGACACAATTCCTGGAAGCTGAAAATGTTCCAGTTCTTCCATGGCTTGCATACTCACCAGACATGTCACCCATTGAGCATGTTTGGGATGCTCTGTATTGAAGTGTATGACAGCGTGTTCCAGTTACTGCCATTATCCAGCAACTTCGCACAGCCATTGAAGAGGAGTGGGACAACATTCTACAGGCCACAATCAACAACCTGATCAACTCTATGTGAAGGAGATGTGTCGCGCTGCATGAGGCAAATAGTGGTCACACCAGATACGGACTGATTTTCTGATCCACACCCCGTATCTGTGACCAACATATGCATATCTGTGTTCCCAGTCATGTGAAATCCATAGATTAGGGCCTAATGCATTTATTTCAATTGACTGATTTCCTTATATGAACTGTAACTTCGTAACATTTTGAAATTGTTGCATGTTGCGTTTATATTTTTGTTCAGTGTATTATGAGGAATGTTATTTTGGTATCATCATACAGCTGCTGTAATTCAGGTTCAGTTGAAGTCATATGTAAACTGGGATGTGAGATACTCTCTGTGGACACGTAGTGCCTCTGTTCAGTGTTCAGCAAAGCACCCGAGATTGAGGAGGAAGACTGAAGTCGTAGTCAGTGTGGTTAAAGAGGAGAGAGGAGAGCCCAGCTGCAGAGAGAGAGAGCTTCCTCCCTGTCTCTGTGTAGGTTACGCATACAGTCTGTGCCAAAGCCGCTGGCTTGGAATGTAATTGGTAGGTTGCCTGGTTGCACATGAAATTACAGAAAAAATTATCCAAATCTATGAAGCCCTAGGTGACCAGTTTATTGCACAATCACGACGGCCTCTCACTAAATCAAAACTAGGGGCTGCAATATGCTCTTTTGTGAACATATGCATGACAAGTAATTAAACATTTATAGAATCTTACCATATCTTTTCAGTGTTTCGAAAAATGTTGTCACACATTATCCTTATTTCAATTTCAGAGGAGGTATATTAAACTTTTTTTCTTCACAAAGTCTGTACGATTCAGCACAGTTTCCACTCTCATGTGCGCAATATACCTCCTGACCATTCTCCCACGTTAAATCACTGTTCGTCAACATCTTATCCTATCTGATGTTCTGTGTTCAGGTGTGCTGTGGAACCTGTCGTCGTGTGATGCCCTGAAGATGCCCATTATCCAGGATGCTCTGGCCGTGCTGACCAACGCTGTCATCATCCCCCACTCGGGCTGGGACACCTCGCCCCATCAGGAGGACCGCAAGCTGCACTTGCACTCCTCCCAGGTGCTCCGCAATGCCACTGGCTGCCTCAGGTCAGTACTCTTACTAGACCCTCGGGTCAATCAATCAATCAATCAATCAATCAATCAAATGTATTTGCTAGCTTTTTACATCAGCAGTTGTCACTAAAGTCCTTTACAGTTACCCATCATAGACCCCAAAGCAAAGCAGGAGCGATAGCACTGTGGCAGGGTCAGAGGTTAAAGTTCACAAGTCATGACAGGGTATGTTAACTCTTGAGTTTACATGCAATGGGTGGTAAGGTCTCTTCTGGGAACTTGAACTCTTCTTCTCTGGGTAGATTTTACTGAGAGCAGTCGGCTTCTACCAGGTCAATATCTTCCTGCTTTGTCGATCCCTGGCTTGTTCCTTTGTGTTGGTAATGCAGTATGTAACACATTGCTCTTTCACACATGAATACTTTGGAAGCTTTGTTCTCATTGTGAATATTGACTTGACAAATGAGGGTTATTGATCAAGGAAGTTTTATCACAGACAATGAATGCCACAAGTGTCAGACTGATTATGTGAACCCATGTATCATGTTTATAATTACCCACATTATGAGGGATGTTGTGTGAAAACGCCATGTCAGCTTTCTTTGAGGCTTAAAGATGCCTGCACTGCATTAAAGCATTCTATAGTTCTGGAATATTGTCAAAGGGCTTTCTGGTTATAAAGCTGGCATCGGAAGACAATTGGCTGTGTGTCAAGTGTTTCAACTCTTGATATCTGGGACCTCGTCCCCTGCATACCAGCAGGAGAAGCGTCTGTGAAGGAGAATAATGAGATCTTAGCTAATACATTGCCTGTCTGCTCATTCTGGGGTTAATCATTTTAGCTACAGTGCATTACCCTCTCTGTGCAATATGTCACCGCTTCTCTGTTGTGGTATTACCTGCTAATAGTTGATGGAAAGAAAACAAAGGCTTGGGGTCTATTTTAATATGCACACATTACCTTCTCAAAGCAGGAAGTGATTAATGAAAGGGAGGTCGGGCTTTGTGGGGACATGTTCCATTCCCATTGGCACCCAGACAGGTAGTCCTCTGCAGCACAACCAATCAGCAGTGCAGCAGCGTGAAGTGGGAGGAATTCCGCTGTAAAGTGAAATGTGCTGAGTCTTAATGTCTGCCTGTGATGAGGGATGGCTGACTTTACAGTAAATCCCTGAGCTGAGCAGACTAATTCATCTGTTTCATGGGTCGTTAAGGAACAGAACAGAACAGAACAGGGGCTTTGATTGAATGTTTAATGTGCGGGACCAAGATGCCTTGCCACCTGCCGCCTCATCACACATTTGTCCCTCATCATGTGACACTTACTCTGGCAGAACAGAATCACCATGGCTGACAGGGAGCAACGCAACACACTAGTTGACTTTCATTCTCCACAGGATGCCTCTTTGCCAGGCATCAACTGCTGTGTAATGGGAGAAAGTCTGCCAATAGGACCATGGCTATGACTGATCAGCAAGATAACATACTCACCATCTCTATCTTTCACACTCATGCTCACGAAAGAGTCAACAAACCTATGTTCCCTTTTTTGTATAATTTCCTTTCAGATCTGGGGTCATCTGTTGCGTCTGGTCTACCCTGGGGGTGGGGCGTCAGCAGACAGTGGTTGCTGTTTGTGTTGGAACGACCTGATAAAGTACCCCGTGTCTCACCTCCTAGACCCTGTCTCTCCCCTCTATGGTCAACTCATTGATCACTGGAAGAAAATAAAAAAACTGAACAGAACAGATACACATAGATTAGATTGATCAATGGCCGGCTTTGTTCATCAGGCCCATTACAAAGTGCTGGAGGTGCTGATGGGGTCACAAACAGGCCATCAATAATCTCCCTGTCTTTTGGCCCCAAACTCCACCAGCAGGCACCCTTAGATAATGGCCATGGTGTCCATCTAGAGGCCTCCTATAAGACAAGGCTGTCTGCATCATTACAGACTCTTAGTGACCTGACATTTAAAGAGCAGCGGAGAGGAGCTCTTTAGGACAGAGACTGTGTCCCAAATGGCACCCTATTCCCTTATCAAAAGCCGGACACTATATAGGTAGTATGAGCTGAAATGGGGCTGATGGGCCAGTCTTGTCATGGAGTCAAACTATACTATCGTTAACACCATTTAGCTATAGCCTACATTCATTCATTTATTCATGTTTATGTATCCTTATTTTACCAGGTAGGTTGACTGAGAACATATTATCTTTTACAGCAGTGACCTTGGGAAGTTACAGGGGGGAGGAGATGGGATAAATGAGCCAATTGGGAGCTGGGGATGATTAGGTGGCCATGATGATATGAGGGGCAGATTGGGAATTTAACCAGGACACCGGAGTTAATACCTCTACTCTTACGATAAGTGCAATGGCCTCTTTAGTGACCACAGAGAGTCAGGACACCTGTTTTAACTTCCAATCCGAAAGACTGATTTTGAGCAATTATGACAACAGTAAGTAAATATGTATAACTTTAGGCCTGGAATTAAACTGAAATACCTGTAGCTACAGTACAATATAACAGGGATACATTGCTGAAGAGAAATGTGTCTGTTGTTGCAGGAATGTGAGCTCGGCGGGGGAGGAGGCTCGTAGGAGGATGAGGGAGTGCGAGGGCCTCACTGACGCTCTGCTCTACGTGATCCAGACCGCCTTGGGCAGCAGCGAGATCGATAGCAAGGTTTGACTTTGTGTTTCCTTTCATCTCCTCCCATAAAGAATACCCTTTTAACATGACGCTGAGGGAATGACAGACAGAGGCGGCCTATCAATACAAAACACGCACACTCACTTACACACACACACACACACCACAACTATCAAAAGTTTCTGAGAGCTTCGGTGACACCTAGATGAAACGAAGACATAACGCCCAGCATAGACCCCAGACAGTTTGGAAGCAGACCAGAAATATAATCTATCCACACACTTGTTAGCTTCCTGGACTGTTTATAAGTGTATAAGCAATCAGACATCGTATCCACCATAACCACCCTCATCACAACTGACTTCTCCAAGGCCTTTGACAAAATCGTACACACCATCACCATTGAATGACTAATCCAACTGGGTGTCAGACCTGCCCTCACACCATGGCTCTGCAGTTTTGTGACCGGCCACAAACAACAGGTACGCTACCAAGACAGCCTCTCAGACTGGCAGGTGTTCCTCAAGGAACTCCTCTGGGCCCTCTCATCTTCCTTCTGGTCACAGACAGTGCAGCCCGTGATTTTGACAATAGGTGGAAATATGTGGACGATCTAAATCTGGTCCACACGTGTACAACAGAAAACATCAGCACAGCACAGCCCCTGAACAACTTCGACACATGGGTACATGCAAGCAGAATATCACTGAACCTCGCCAAGTGCAAAATCCTATCAGTGACCTTCACAAGAAATCCACCTGTCCCATGCCCTCTCTGGAATGAGGGCCAGGATCTCAAAGTGTGTGATAGTGTGAAGACTTTAGGGTTAATGGTACAGAAGGACTTACAATGGAGCGAGCAGGTTGCTACAATGGTAACCAAGAGCAACAGAATTATTTTTCTCTTTGCCGCCTTAAAAGGTTCCATGTGTCGTAGGAAGACCTGGTTAACATTTACACCAGCTACATACGTCCCACCCTGGAGTATGCCACTCCTACTTGGCACAGCTCACTGACTCAGGACCAGTCTGATGACCTGGAGCGTATTCAGCAGAGCGCATGCCTCACCATCCTCGGAGGATACTCCAGTTATACTGAGGCACTTCAGACCCTGTCCCTACCCCGGCTTCATGAAAGACAGACAGCTCTGACTTCACTGTCAGCCTCCTAAACTCTCATTTCAGAGACTGGCTATCCCCTGACAAAATCACAGTAACACGCAGCCTAAACAATCTGACTATGCTAAAGTCTAGAACCGAATGGTACATGAGGTCACCAATCCCATATTTCTGCTCATTGATGAATGAGTCACTTTAAGGACATTATTGATTTACATTTATTTTTTTCACTCGTATTGTTGTATTTTGTTTCTCTTATCGATTAATATGTTGTATGTTAATGGATTTCAGTTTGTATTGACTGCTATAGGAGTCAAATAAAACTATAAAAACACGTTGTGCGCCTGGATCGGTGTGTCTTGATGGTTGCCTCCCTGACTCTCTCCACCTCCTCATCCCCTGTAAATGACCTTCTTTACCAGGATTTAGTTGCTTAACACCTCTCCTGTCCTTGCTGGTGCACAGCGTAGAGAGATGGGGAGAATCTACTGTGCAGTCTGGCTAGCAAAGATCATCACCAGCTCTGATTACACTGGTCCTTTCCCAAAAGCCAATACCAGATGTCCAATTTCCTGCGAATGAATTCCTCAGAGTCTATGGAGTTAATGATTTGAAATGTATTATTTAGGATAATACAAACAGCGCCTGTGTATATTATGTTGAGATTATATCCTTTATACGTACTAGTCAATGTTCAACTATTGGACGGATTCAATCACAGGTCAGGCATGGAGAAATTGACACACTGTCAGATTCTGTGTGGTTCAAGGTCACCTGTTTATGGCTTGTAAAATACCTTGGGAATCTGAGAAAAAAAAGGGACAGGGTACTCCATACGAACAGTACATGATAACCTCGAGCAGTGCAACGCACATACTACATTATCCCGATGTCAAGCAATAACAATGACAAACTGTTCTTCCCTAATAAAATACCTTCCATATCTGCCCTCTCTGCTACAGAGATATACAGTAGGTTATGGTACCGTAAAGCTCCTCTACGTACACTCTCCCTATTTTGTTTGGTTTCCGAGGGCCTTTGTTACGTCTGGACTACTTTCTGCCAACCAGTTTGAAGGAGATCTGGTCAGCCCTAATCCCACTGAAAATCCTTTACAAGACCAAAGTCACCCCACTACATTATTTTCTGCCTCAATGATCACTACAATGGGATTAGCACTACTGTACTGCTCTGGCAAGGATCCAGCACAGCAATCTAACCAGTACAATGAGTTAGTCATACATTAGGAACAGATGCACTTTACTATACCAATCGCATTTGCGAACTTACAGACTGGTCAATTAATGTACCAATCGTCTTTACATACTGGTCGCCTTTAAATACTAGTTAAAGAGCTATTCTTTAATTCTTGCACTGTTAATTGTATTATTGAAGGGTTGCCATCTGCTTTGTTTAGCTGTAGGCATTCTGTAAGATGTCATTAAGTAAAAGTGTCAACATACATTAAGCAATGGCGCCATGGCCTATTGCATTGCTTGTGCTGTCTATTCGAAAGCAAACAGCAACAGACAGATATTTGACTTATGCATTTGCCCCAGTTTATAGCGTCCTTACAACATCCTGTCCATTTCCATTGGAGGATACTAACAGTCTTAACTGTATTTATCACTACATGGCTGACATGCATACATCTCACGGCACGCCTCAAATGAAAATACTGCTCTCATCTCTTGATCTTTCTCTCTCTCTTTCTTTCTTTCTCTCTCCCACTTTATTTCTTTTTTTGTCCCTCTCTCTCTCTCTTCCTCTCCCCCTCTCTCCTTTCCCCCCCTCCCTCCCTCTATCTTTCGTCATCTCCCTCTTTTGTCCTTGCAGACCATTGAAAACTGTGTGTGCATTTTGAGGAACCTCTCGTATCGACTAGCGGCAGAGACATCTCAGGGACAGCAGATAGGCACAGACGAGCTTGATGGATTGCTTTGTGGCGATGCCAACGGCAAGGATGCTGAGAGCTCTGGTTGCTGGGGGAAGAAGAAAAAGAAAAAGAAGGCCCATGATCAGGTGGGTTCCTCTCCACTGCAGCTGTTAGCAATTAGCCAGCATGTTACAGCAGTGGTGCTGGAAGCCCGGCTAGGGAGGGGGGTCTACATCTCATGGATAATTACACATTTACTGGGTTTAGTTCTGAAAGAGGGTCTTTTGGTTTCTTCTGGTTTCTACTGCCAAGGCTGGGAAAAAAACTGGCAAAGTCAAGGTTTGATTATTATCTAACTGAGTTGGATTATGCTATTCATTGGGATTGAAATGTCGGTACAAATAATCTAATCTGGCATACATTAGATGCTCATGCAGTTGGTACGGTGTGGATGATTTAGTATGTGAGATATGTCCCATGGATGTTATGTTGCTGGATGCTCATTCTTAAATCATGTTTATCTTGTAAGTAAATCATTCAGAAAGCAGTGCGTGACTCACTTGTCACTCAAGTCTCAACCATATTAAGTGTTTTCAATATTTTCATTGTTCTTTGATAATTAAAGACAACTGCCCCTAAAAACCAACTTCTCATTTAGAAAACAGCCTATGTGGCATCGATATGAGTCAGAAACGTTTATTCTACTGTGGAAATGACTACAAAGTGTAAATAGGATAATTTTGGTCATAAAGTCAGTCTCGTCCAAAACAGAGTTTTGTTAGACTTGTGGTCGTGACTGCATCACAACGTAAATTAAGGTTTGGTTTGTTTTAATCCTGCCCACATCCTGCCCAGCCGACAGCTGGCAGCACACAAGTGATCATACATTTCGGAGTGCAGCTACACACGACCCGATCGTAATGCCTGTGTTAAATGTGGGCTGACTTTGGTTATCCCTATGGGTCCAGTTGGGGAACATCGGTAAATTACACAAAGTACAATGACTTGAACACCTCAAACCAAACTATAAATTGTAGAAATTAATATACAAATATTAAAAGCATTTAATGGGAACTAAAAGGTGTGCAACATGAAAATATTATCTAATTTACATTGTGTAATTTATTGACAGTCCCTAACAAACCCCGGAGAAAGGCTATCCAAAGTCAAACCAATTTTGCTGCAGTCGCACACCAGCCGGCTGAAGCTAATTGGCGAAATAATTTGGCTAACTCTTTACACCTACGAACACACACACACGAAAAACCCACATAAAACCACACCCCGAAACCATCTCACGTTTGAATTCAGGTCTTGGCCACTAGCATTTCTTAATCAACCAAATCTAAAACAAGGCCAAATCAGGTAGTGCAGTCACCCTTTAAGCTATTTTTAGTGTCACTGTAACTAAGTGGTGTTGTCAAAAAGTTTGATGCCACATCTTATGCCTGTAGTATTGATAGTAGTAATATTCCACCATTCTGTGTCACCCAGTGGGATGGTGTTGGGCCCTTCCCGGACTCAGCTGACCCTCCCAAAGGCATTCAGATGCTGTGGCACCCCACCATCGTCAAGCCCTACCTCACACTCTTGTCTGAGTGCTCCAACCCAGACACCCTGGAGGGGGCAGCCGGGGCTCTGCAGAACTTGGCTGCAGGCAGCTGGAAGGTACAGCACAGTACAGTAAGCTATGGTCTCCCTCCTCAGAGCTGCTCCAGTGGCGGCCATTTTCTAGTCACACTGTCATTGTCAAACTGTCAAAATGAACTTGCCTTAGACATTGGTTGCTCTGAGCTCACTGCAACATTAAGAAAGCATGAGCTACTACTGGAGAAATGCTATATTGGGCAGTGTTGGGGGAGTAGACTACTCCTGTTGTTGTCCCATATATAGAGCAGAATGATGTGTGTTTTTTATGATGAAGTGTGACTGTCTTCTCTTTCTCCTCTCCTCTCCAGTGGTCTGTGTATATCCGTGCGGCGGTGAGGAAAGAGAAGGGTCTGCCCATCCTGGTGGAGCTCCTGAGGATCGACAACGACAGGGTGGTGTGTGCTGTGGCCACAGCTTTAAGAAACATGGCCTTAGACGTCAGAAACAAAGAACTCATCGGTAAGTGTAGTTGTCAGTGAATCAATATTGTACACTCATACATTCTACATGCATGTTTGTGTGTGTGTGCATTAGTGCGAGTATGTAAGTGTGCTCATGCATATGCGTTTATATACAGTGCATTCGGGAAATATTCAGACCCTGTGACTTTTTCCAATTTTTTTTACATTACAGCCTTGTTCTAAAATGTATTAAATACATGCTTTCTTTATCAAACTACAACTACAATACCCCATAATGACAAAGTGAAAACAGGTTTGTAGAAATGTTTGCAAGAACACAGTGGCCTCCATAAATCTTAAATGGAAATAGTTTGGAACCACCAAGACTCTTCCTAGAGCTGGCCGCCCGGCCAAACTAAGCAATCGGGGTTAGAAGGGCCTTGACCAGGGAGGGGACCAATAACCCAATGGTCACTCTGACAGAGCTCCAGTGTTCCTCTGTGGAGATGGTTGTCCTTCTGAAAGATTCTCCCATCTCTGCAACACTCCACCAATCAGGCCTTTATGGTAGAGTGGCCTGGCGGAGGTCAATCCTCTGTAAAAAAAAAAAGTTTAAAAAAGCACATGACAGCCCGCTTGACATTTTCCAAAAGGCACCTAAAGGACTCTCAGGTCATGAGAAACAAGATTATCTGGTCTGATGAAACCAAGAACTCTAGCCTAAATGCCAAGCGTCACGTTTGGAGGAAACTTGGCCCATCCCTACGTTGAAGCATGGTGGTGACAGGGACAGGGATACTAGTCAGGATTGACGGAATGATGAACAGTGCAAAGTTCAGAGAGATCCTTGATGAAAACCTGCTCCAGAGTGCACAGGAACTCAAACTGGGGCGAAGGTTCACATTCCAGCAGGACAATGACCCTAAGCACACAGCCAAGACAACGCAGGAGTAGCTTCGGGACAAGTCTCTGAATATCCTTGAGTAGCCCAGCCAGAGCCCGGACTTGAAACCGATCGAACACCTCTGGAGAGACCTGTAAATAGCTGTGCAGCGACGCTCCCCATCCAACCTGACAGAGCTTGATAGGATCTGCAGAGAAGAATGGGATAAACTCCCCAAATACAGGTCTGCCAAGCTTGTAGTGTCAAACCCAAGAAGACTCGATGCTGTAATCGCTGCCAAAGGTGCTTCAACAAAGCACTGAGTAAAGGGTCTGAATACTTATGTAAATATGATATTTTAATGTTTTTATTTATTATAAATTTGCAAACATTTCTAAAAACCTGTTTTGCTTTGTCATTATGGGGTATTGTGTTTAGATTGATGAGGGAAAAAAAGATTTACTCCATTTCAGAAGAGGGCCGTAACTTAAAAAATGTGGAAAAAGTCAAGGGTTCTGGATACTTTCCGAATGCACTGTATGTGTGCCCCCATAGACAATGTGTGCACTTCTCTGCAGCAAACTATACCAGCCTATTTATCTACTAAGATGGGTGTGCACTGCAGAGCTCTCTTTGTGGACTGTGTTCACATGGTTGAAATTCTCCTCATGACAGCACTAAAAGACTATTGATCTCTCTAATAAACGAGATGTTCTGTTGGACCTCGGCATCTCCATAGCAACTGCTCTTGCCGTTTCAGGCTGGTGCTCTGTGCTAAGTAGATGTATGTATCATGTCATAGAGCCCGCAGGCCTTCGGACTCCCAACTCTTTGTTGGTAGAATAAAGGGTAGTAACCCACAATTATCTGTTTACATGCTTAAGTCATGTTAAGACAATGTTATGTCTGGCTAAATCTGACGCTACTGATAGCCATGCAAAGGGCGATTTCGTTATTGGCATTTCATTGACATTATAGCCATTATTACACACAGCATATATAAAGTGTGTATTACATGTAACTTGGAAAATGACCTTTGTGATAATCATCAGCTCAAATTATCTTCACCCTCTTTGTTTATCTACATTACAAATAGTGATGTAGTTGTTAAAAAATAGGTAGGTAAACTCACTGTTTGCAGTGAATAAAGTAACACACTATATACTTTCAACCGTCACGCAAAATCCAGAAGGGCTCCCGAGTGGCGCAGTGGTCTAAGGCACTCCATCTCAGTGCAAGAGGCGTCACTACAGTCCCTGGTTCGAATCCAGGCTGTATCACATCCGGCCATGATTGGGAGTCCCATAAGGCGGCGCACAATCGTCCCAGCGTCGTCTGGGTTTGGCAAGGGGTAGGCTGTCACTGTAAATAAGAGTTTGTTCTTAACTGACTTGCCTAGTTAAATAAAAAGGTTCAATATAAAAAAGGTGCATAAACTGCATTTACTTGCGTTTATCCTCCACTACACCACTGATTACAAACACATGTTGTGTTGTTTCTAATGCTTTGAAGACTATACTATGAATCACACAAAGCGATTGTGCATTGGCAAGACATTCTCAGTCGTTCTCATTCCCAGGCCTCCCTTTAAAACGTAAGTGTTTTCTATGAAAATGCCATTACCTGGGAGGTGTCAAGGGGTTTGGTATTTCCATCCCAGCTACGAATGTTGTGTCCTCAGGCCTACAGTAGAGTATGAGTGTTTAGCGGGGTATTAAAAAGCCCCATTGAGCAGAAGATGGATGTATTAAGCCCTCGTCACATAGCTGTAAATGTCAGGCTGGGAGTTTGAGGCTGTATTGTGAATTATTAAAAGCACTGCTCCATGAATTTCTCTCTCTATTTATCTCATTTTCTCTCTCTCTCTCTCTCTCTCTCTCTCTCTCTCTCTCTCTCTCTCTCTCTCTCTCTCTCTCTCTCTCTCTCTCTCTCTCTCTCGCTCTCTATTATTCTCTCTATCCTTTTCTTATGCCCTAGTTTTTTTGTTTTTGACTAAAATCCATAAGTATTGTATTATATATCCTTAAGCATCATTCCCATACGTATATCCTTTGTCTTCTTTATTCTTCTTCAAGTGGGTGCCTCAGTGTGAAGTGCCGTATTTATTGTTCTCCTGTCAAGTCAAGAAATCCTCTTTAGCTCAATCGCTCACTGCTCATGGGGGACATAGCCTTTATAGGACAAAGGGCTTGTACACGTCTCTGACCTTGAAGGCTCTCCTGCTGTCCACTGAGTAGTGACGAGGTTAGATAATGTGAAGTATAGTAAATACTGCTTGTCTTTATCAGTTTCTGTTGTATTGGCCATTTGCTACCATTTCCCCTCTCTTGCTGTTGTAAATATGAAGGTATACAAACGGAACACTGCGTCGTGGAGAACATGCATATTTATAGAAGAATGTTGTTCTTCTGCATCCATAGCTTTCTAATCTGTTCCCTAATAGCACATACAGTACCAGTCAAACGTTTGGACACACCTACTTATTCAAGGGTTTTTCTTTATTTTTTTACTGTTTTCTACGTTGTAGAATAATAGTGAAGTCATAAAAACTCTGAAATAACACATATGGAATCATGTAGTAACCAAAAAAATGTTAAACAAATCGAAATAGATTTTAGATTTTAGATTCTTCAAAATTCAAAAGGCACTCGCACATCTGAGCAATCTTTTTTGCAGGTACATGGTAACAGTTGAACAAGATGAAGGAAAAAGGAAACCGTACACTCCTCTTGATAGTATCACTGATCTTTAATAAGCTTACGTATCGGCCTCACGGCCTTCGTCAGAGCTTTTGTGAGTAAAAAAAATATTGATTCTTCAAAATAGCCACCTTGATGACAGCTTTGCACACGCATTCTCTTGGCATTCTCTCAACAAGCTTCACCTGGAATGCTTTTCAAACAGTCTTGAAGGAGTTCCCACTTAATGCTGAGCACTAGTTGGCTGCTTTTCCTTTGCTCTGCGGTCCAACTCATCCCAAACCATCTCAATTGGGTTGAGGTCAGGTGATTACCTTCTTGGTAAAATAGCTCTTACACAGCCTAGACATGTGTTTTGGGTCATTGTCCTGTTGAAAAACAAATGACAGTCCCACTAAGAGCAAACCAGATGGGATGCTGTGGTAGCCATGCTGGTTTAACTGTGCCTTGAATTCTAAATAAATCACTGACAGTGTCACCAGCAAAGCACCCACACACCATCACACCTCCTTCATGCTTCACAGTGGGCACCACACATGCAAATATCATCTGTTCACCTACACTGCGTCTCACAAAGACACAGTGGTTGGAACCAAAAATCTAAAATTTGGACTCATTAGGCCAAAGAACAAATTTCCACCGGTCTAATGTCCATTTCTTGGCCCAAGCAAGTCTCTTCTTCTTATTGGTGTTTAGTAGTTGTTTCTTTGCAGCAATTCGATCATGAAGGCCTGATTCACGCAGTCTCCTCTGAACAGTTGATGTTGAGATGTCTGTTATTTGAACTCTGTGAGGTGCAATTTGAGGTGCAGTTAAATGCCGATTTTTGAGGCCGGTAACGTTAATGAACTTATCCTCTGCAGCAAAAGGTAACTTTGGGTCTTCCTTTCCTGTGGTGGTACTCATGAGAGCCAGTTTAATCATAGCGCTTGATGTTTCTTTGCGACTGCACTTGAAGAAACTTTCAAAGTTCTTGACATTTTCCAGATTGACTGACCTCCATGTCTTAAAGTAATGATGGACTGTCGTTTCTCTTTGCTTATTTGAGCTGTACTTGCCATAATATGGACTTGGTCTTTTACCAAATAGGGCTATCATCTGTATACTACCACTACCTTGTCACAACACAACTGATTGGCTCAAATGCATTAAGAAGGAAAGAAATTCTACAAATGAACTTTTAACAAGGCAAACCTGTTAATTGAAATGCATTCCAGATTACTTCCTAATGAAGCTGGTTGAGAGAATGCCAAGAGTGTGCAAAGCGATCATCAAGGCAAAAATCTAAAATATAAAATGTATTTTGATTTGTTTAACACTTTTTTGGTTACCACATGATTCCATATGTGTTATTTCATAGTTTTGATGTCTTCACTATTATTCTACAATGTAAGAAAATAGTCAATATATAGAAAAGTAGGTGTGTCCAAACTTTAAAAGGTTATTAAAAGGTTCATATACAGTATAACTAACCATGAGGTTGTTTTCTTTCCACAACAGGCAAGTACGCAATGAGAGACTTGGTCCACCGATTGCCCGGGGGGAACAACAACAACAGCAGTGGTGGGACTGCTGCCAGTGCTATTGGGAAGACCATGTCGGACGACACTATCACAGCTATCTGCTGTGCCCTGCACGAGGTCATCACTAAGAACATGGAGAACACCAAGGCTCTGCGTGACGCTGGAGGCATCGAGAAACTCATCGGCATCGCCAGGAGCAAAGGAGACAAGTAGGTGTCCAGGAGTCATGCTGTGGTCACCCTAATTTGGGAAGCCAGAGGAAAAGCTTGCTTGCATGCCTGCTGTCCAGCTATTCTACTGTATATAACATTTTAACACACTGTCACAAAAGACTATGTTCACTGACTCTAACGATATAAATGTATATGGATTGTAGCATTAATGTAACTGCTGATCGGGACATGGGAGCTGTAAGTACGTACTAAGGTTCTGATCATTTCCCTCTTAATTCCCTTAAGTAGATTTTTTAAAATTATGTTTTCTCTACAACTCACCACTGTAGAGAAATGCCTTTTAAAGGTAGCTATTTGTGGTTTTTATGTTTTCTCGTTTGTGATTTTTATGAGCCCAAATATCCCTTATAAGCTTTTAGTTTGCAATTAGCAAGGTAACTTAATTGAGTGGTGTGCTTTGGCTTCCTCTCCAGTTAGTCCGGTGATGCACTTGCCTAATGTTGCCAAGGACAACAGACTCTGTACAACTGTAAGAATATGTTGCCTCATAGAGTAGAAATGTGTTATCTGGGATAAAGAGAAGAATAATCTTTAAGAGTCTTGACAGAAGAGAAGTGTTGCTATATCTGCAGTGCTATGATGTAATAACTTTTGATTATTCCATATCTCTGGTGTGAATCAGAATGAAGGATGCGTGGTTAATTGAATCACCTCTGGCGCTGACAGTTGTGGCTCATGGCGTTTCTGTGCAGAGATAGAGGATAGGTGCTGTGTGAGAGAGAGGGCCTCTGATGCTAAACTGATTGGATTTATCTCTGCTAATTGCTTTTTCCATTTGAGATTTGTCTTGTTTTTGTGCAAAAATGACAATGGTGCTAAAGTACAGAGTTAGCTTGTTTCCATTTTATGTTCGCTTTGAATGTTTATGTCTAAAAAATGATCGATTTAATTTGTTTCTAAATGTTTTTGTACTGGTGATCTTTCATCTAGCAGCGGGCATACCAAACCTTTTGTTTAGAACATGTGGTTCTAGTCATCTGAGTAAAATGAAGTCTTGTGTTTCTCTTCCCCAGACACACACCCAAAGTGGTAAAAGCAGCCTCTCAAGTCCTCAACAGTATGTGGCAGTACAGAGACCTTCGCAGCCTCTACAAAAAGGTGTGTAATACAAAGAACTTGCTGCCAACACAAGACATCTGCTGAAGGAGCTCTTGAAAGTTTAACACCTTAGTCTCTTGAGTTGGTTTTTATGTTCTTATTAAAATGAGAGAGAGAGAGAGAGAGAGAGAATAAATGGCAAAACCTGTGCAGCGGTGCATGCGTGACAGTTCAGTAAAGCTCACGAAGCAACACAAGTGCAAGAATGTATAGTGAGAGTAAAGCTGGAATCCCTCTGGGCTGCAGTTTAATGAACTAAAGAATCTGTCAATGTTGACCTGAGGAGAGGAGACAAACATGCTTTAATGAAACAAGACGGATTAAGAATTAGAGGGTTTAAAGGCTTTGAGAGGGGGAGAAAAACCAAGCTCTGCAAGACTGGTGTTGCATGCTTTACTAAAATGGATAGAGAGTCATTCTCGTAACATCCCCCTGTTCTATTTTGCCTCATTTTAATGTGAGGATAGTTTCTAACCCATTTGCTATTTGACCAGATTATCTTAGATTATTGAGTATGATCATTCAGTACAATAATACAGAATGTTGCAGTTCATTATAGCTAAGTTCCCTAATGCATCTCTTTTTCCCCCAGGATGGATATTCTCAGTATCATTTTGTTGGCTCATCCTCTACAATAGAAAGAGATAGACAAAGACCATATTCTTCCTCCCGCACCCCATCCATCTCGCCCGTACGGACATCTCCAAATAATCGATCAGGTGAGTCCACTGTTGTCTCTCCTTCTGCCCTCCCACTCCATCAAGCCACTACTGACAGACACCCGGGATCAGGACCAGTTGGTGGACAAGTGGTATGCATGTCAGTGCGTAGGTGTATTGTCGTGGAAATGTCCTCTATTTACCAAATCATGGGAGCAAACCACACACACACGTCAGAGTTAGTTATAAAAGTCCATCTTTAATTATACGAGCTCTATCACAATCCTGTGACTCTCAGATAAATTCAGTGTCTCCCAGTGAATTCTCTGAGAGACCCCTTACAATGCAACTGAGTTCCTTTTAATAGCAAAGACACACATAGTCAGACAGCATAGACATAACTCATCGTTCAGCTTTGTCTCCTTTCCCAAACCCCAGAACCATAAACCAAATCCTCCATATCAACAGGCATATATCAAATTGTCATTTAGATACAACCCACTAAAAATACAAACTCCTGGACAAACTCACAGAGGGGAGAATGAGGCTATAGGTTAAAATAAAAGCAACATTAGAGGGAGCATAGAATGATTCCAGACACTGCAACCCTTCTTTCCCCCACTAGAAAAAGGTAGGGAGTAAAAGATATGTTTACACATTATGACACTTTGACCTCTCCCCTCCCTGTGGCCCATGCAACTTAGTCCTGACATAGAACAGATAACTGCCAATGGCCACCACTATAGTACAACAAAATACATTCTTATGAGAAATAACTCATAAGCATATCATGAAAATTACACATCTTATCTATGTTACTCAACTAATTCTGATAATTCCACAACAGTATTCTCTCTTTACCCCATTAAAATACTGGACATCTTTTGCAAACTCACGAGGCTGATCATCCTTTAGAGCATGTGTCAAATGGTGGGCCAAGTGTCTACGGGTTTCTGCTCCACCCTTGGACTTGATTGATGAATTAAGGTCAAATCAAATCAAATCAAATTGTATTAGTCACATACACATGGTTAGCAGATGTTAATGCGAGTGTAGCGAAATGCTTTTGCTTCTAGTTCCGACAATGCAGTGATAACCAACAAGTAATCTAACTAACAATTCCAAAACTACGGGGGCTCCCCTCACTTGGTTGTCTAGGGCTTAATTGAAAGGAAAAAACAAAAACCTGCAGACACTCGGCCCTCCGTGGAATGAGTTTGACACCCCTTCTTTAGAGCTTTAATTGCCAGACATTGCAGAACAATTTGACCATGCATTTCAGACAGATTCTGAAAACGTAGTAATGTTTTGGATTAAAGATGAATGAAGGATAAGGTGGTGTCTGCCCAGACACAGCGGTGCACAGACACTAATAAGCAACTGGCAGTTACTCACTTACCCTTTGAGATGAAAAGAGAGAAGAGAGGAAAGCAGGAGGAGGATAGAGGAATGACTCAGGTGACACAGCTGATTTTTTTTGGGGGGGGGGGGGTTGAATACCACAGCTCAGGCTCTGTTCACCTCAACAGTAGCCTCATAGGATAACCCTTGGGAGTTAGGGCCCGAAGCAGAATAAATAGTTGTCAAAATACACTGACTAGAAGTCGCTCTGGGGAAGAGCATCTGCTAACTTACTAAAAATATAAATGTACCAGGTATTGGTACTACTGTTGTTGAAACCTATAACTTGGTACTGTAGCCGTTGGCTGTGTTTAATGGTGATTATAAGAGGATGTTCTTGTTACAGGGTGTTCTAATTGGAGTTGAATGAAATTCATCGTGGAAACACTGACCTTAATGGATCCTATTAGAAAGCAATAAACTCTCTGAGTAAAGATTTCATAGAAGAGCCATTTGTGGATGTTAGATCTGTTTAGCCTACAGTATATAGTTAGGCCTATGTGTTTGTTTTCATTACATGCTTGTTTTCTCTGATGTCATCAGCCGCTTCACTGTCAGCTTTCCTTGACCTGTTTCAACAGAATATGTTACTGTACAAGAGCAGGAGGATTATATGCTGAACATAAATATAAACGCAACATGTAAAGTGTTGGTCCCATGTTTCATGGAGCTGAAATAAAAGATCCCAGAAATGTTCCATACACACAAAAAGCTTATTTCTCTCAAATGTTTACATTCTTTGCCAAGAAGCTGATTAAACAGCATGATTATTACACATGTGCACCTTGTGCTAGGGACAATAAAGGGCCACTCTACAATATGCAGTTTTGTCACACAACACAATGCCACAGAGTGTGCAATTGGCATGCTGATTGCAGAAATTTCCACCAGAAAAGTTTGTTCATTTCTCTACCATAAGCCTCCTCCAACGTCGTTTTAGAGAATTTGGCAGTATGTCCAACCAGCCGCACAACTGCAGACTATGTGTAACCAAGCCATTCCTGGACCTCCACTTCTGACTTCACCTGCGGGATCATCTGAGACCAGCCACACGGACAGCTGATGAAACTGTGGGTTTGCACAACCAAAGAATTTCTGCACAAACTGTCAGAAACCGCCTCAGGGAAGCCCATCTGCGTGCTCATCGTCCTCACCAGGGTCTTGAGTGGGCAAATGCTTACCTTCGATGGCCACTGGTATGCTGGAGAAGTGTGCTCTTCACAGATGAATCCTGGTTTCAATTGTACCTGGCAGATGGCAGACAGTGTGTATGGCGTCATGTGGGTGTGCGGTTTGGTGATGTCAACGTTGTTAACAGAATGCCACATGGTGGCGGTGGGGTTAGGGCATGAGTAGGCATAAGCTACGGACAACGAACCCAGTTGCATTTTAACGATGGCAATTTGAATGCACAGAGATAGCGTGACGAGATCCTGACGCCCATTGTTGTGCCATTCATCCGCCGCCATCACCTCATGTTTCAGCACGATAATACACTGCCCCATGTCACAAGGATCTGGACACAACTCCTGGAAGCTGAAAATGTTCCAGTTCTTCCATGGCTTGCATACTCACCAGACATGTCACCCATTGAGCGTGTTTGCGATGATTTGGATCGACGTGTACTACAGTGTGTTCCAGTTCCCGGCCAAGTGGTGTGGGACAACATTCCACAGGCCACAATCAACAGCCTGATATGCGAAGGAGATGTGTCGTGCTGCATGAGGCAAATGGTGGTCACACCAGATACTGACTGGTTTTATGATCCACCCCCCTGCCTTTTTTTAAGGCATCTGTGACCAACAGATGCATATCTGTTGTCCCAGCCATGTGAAATCCATAGATTAGGGCCTAATGAATCTATTTCAATTGACTTATTTCCTTATATGAACTGAAACTCAGTAAAATGTTGCGTTTACATTTTTGTTTAGTGTACATGACAAAGGGGCTCAAGTGAATGCCAAACGTCTTTTACAGATAATAATATACTTGATGTGTAATCTGTGTGTTTGCAGCAAGTGCCCCTGCCTCTCCCCGGGAGATGATCAGCATTAAGGAGAGGAAGACAGACTACGAATCAACGGGCACCAATGCCAGTTACCATGGCAACAAGGGTGAGCACACTTCGAGGAAAGATGCCATGGCAGGTAGGAAGGAATTTCAGGGCCTCCGTCAGCTTCCTCCTCGTTTCTGGAGTCAGTGTGTTTTCATCAGATGATGTGAACTCTAAAACCAGTGTGAAGGCTTTTTGTCATTTCATAATAATCAGCTTGGCAACAATAACCACATACCTCTCTGTTTCTTTCCCACCGGTAGTTCAAATTTCAAGTGGAACCTCAACATTGTTCCGAGGTGCCTATGTCTCTCCAAGTGATGACATCAAACACAACCAGGTAAGGTTTGAAGAAATTACTTGATATCATTGCAAGAGCAACGTTCACTGCTAGGTAAACTCTTATAAAAAAGGGAAGCAAAAGGGTTCTTCGGCTGTTCCCATAGGAGAACCCTTTTTGGTTCCATGTAGAACCCTCTGTGTAAAGGATTCTACCTGGAACTCAAAAGGGTTCTACCTGGAACCAAAAAGAGTTCTTCAAATGGTTATCCAATGGGGACAGCCGAAGAACCCATTTAGGTTCTACATAGCACCTTTTTTTCGAAGAGTCTACTGTCTTACCAGTAGCAGAGTAGTGCTCTAACCTCTGTGTGTGTTCTCTAGGTCCCTTCCCAGGGCCCCAACCCAGGCCAGGAGCCCTACCCTCCGTTCCAGAACCCTCCTGGAGTACAGTTTGAGGAGGCATTCTACGAGGACCAAGTGCACCAACGCCCTCCTCAGGCCACAGACTTGAACATGCACCTGGGCCTCAAGTCCACCGGCAACTACGTGGACTTCTACTCAGCATCCCGCCCATATAGTGAACTCAACTATGAGACCAGTCACTACCCGGCCTCCCCGGACTCCTGGGTCTAGTGGACTATAGAGGAAGGACTCGTCGTCAGCAGTGTGCTGGGATAGGGGGAGAGGAGCCGAAAGAGAGAGTAAGACAAAAAGGCCACGCATGCTTGCATGCACAACACAAGACATTTCTTCAGCGAGTTTAGTTTGTCCTAGAGAGCGATGTCCCACGCCCATGTGTCTTTGAAGAAAGAAGGAGAGAGAGAGACCGTCACAGAGCAGAAGGGATAGAAAGAGAGAGTCAGAAAGATAGGAGGAGGGAGGGAAAGAGAGAGAGGAAGAAATAAAGAGTATGATCTTGTAAGGAAACGACTCACAAAAGGCAAAAGGAAGGTGTTAAATGATGGGGTCACCACCAGAAGCTTGGCACGTTGAAGTGTGAGGAGCGGAATATTTTGGAGATAAGCAGGAGTATTCTAGACAGAAGACAACTGTAAATATGTGGTATAGTAAAGAGATTAGTGTGTGAAGCACAAGAAAATGAAGAGTCATACACAAGCTAGAGAATAGTTGTCAGTCACAAACTCTTATTAGGATTAATTTACGGCTTCAACCTGTGTTGTATGTAAGGAGTTTCCTCTCACGGGCAAAGGAATTGCTTCTAGACTTTGTATCTTTTGATTTGTTACGATTCTTTTTTTATTTGTACTTTTTTAATTCCGAATTCTGGTGTTAAGTATTTGATGTACATTACAGAGATACAAGTGCATTGTGTATATTACACAAAGACCTGTGTCCCTTCCCTCAGTGTCTCAACAGAACGTCAACCTGTCTGTTACATTCTGGGGGGAGAATGGAGTGGTACAATGTCTGCGCACAAACAAACAAATACGAGCAAATGTGTTTTAGCAGCAAAATGAAGAAATAATGTTAGTTCTGGCTAATCTGATGTGAATTGGTGGAACTAAGCATCTCAACAGCATCATTCTACTCCCTTGGTGCTCTTCCACTGCCTAAAACAGTTTACGGAGGGACTGTAGATATACTCAAAATACTTTTTATTTCCTACACGCCATGTCATTTTGTTTGTCCAACCATATCTACATGAAAACAAGTTTGTTCCTCCACACGCCTCCAAGTGAACTGTGCTCATGGTCCGTTTTTAAATGTGCCAAACATGTTTATCTCCAAGCCGAGGGGTAACGTTGAACTTCTGTTGAAGTTTACATTCAACAGCAAGTCGTTGGTTCTAACAATCCCAGTTTGTAAATGCTTTTTTTAACGTGTTTTAATGGAATAAAGCTATATATACACTGTAACAAGACTGGAACATTACCAGGAGACGAAAATTAGATCTTTGAGAGCTTAATTCCCTCCAAAGATGTACAAATTAGTTGGGTCTGTGTTGTAAAATAATCAATGTTTGAGAAAAATGTGTTTTCTTTTCCAGAGAGGGTTGGCAATCATGTTCATGGTAGACTGTTAATAGAGTATGAATATATATTATATAAATATAAATATATACTTTTTATGTGCAGATGTGGATGTCACTTAAAGCAGCAACATTATGGAAGAGACTTGTAAAAAAATATATTTGTTCACCTTCATTTTCTGGTCTACACACTAAAATGTTGACTTTGTGTAGTCATGTTGTTGCTATGTGAAATAGGGGAGACCAGGAGCGGAATATCCACAGAGATACAGAAGTTGTCACAGACCTCGTTTCGACAAGAAAAGGTACTAAAAGTTACAGCTACAGATTTTTGGTATTTTGGTGTTTACAGAATGTATTTAGCTACTTCAAATCCCGAGCTTTGAATATTGAAATTGTCACAGGTGTTATGTCTTTCACCACCTTCTAAGAAAATGATCCGCTTGATCCTTATTGGATTCCCTCAAACTTCTCAATATCAGTGGGGTGTACAGTTATCAACAATAGAGCTTGATGATCCAGTGTGTGTGTTTCTGTCAAAGAGATGGAAACGGAATGAAAGTGGCTTTCCCCAGTAGGACAAACGGTTCCATAGCGAGCCCTCCTTTGAGGAAATGTTTCAATAACATTATGTGGCAACCTAGATACACAAATATTTAATTGCCCAGTAATGCATGAATAGCTCTTCTTTCAGTCAATGTTAAACAAAATGGTGGTAGGCTACACACTAAAGCTGAATTGAGGAGAAAACGGTCACACTTTATTTAGATAGCAAGCAGTTGTTTATCAACAGATAGACTTAAGGTTAGGGTAAGTGTTAAGTTTAGGGTTAGGATAAGGGTTGAGATTAAAGCTAGGGTTAGTAGATAGTCTGTAGAGCATCTACAGATGGACTTAAGGTTAGGGTAAGTGTTAAGTTTAGGGTTAGGATAAGGGTTGAGATTAAAGCTAGGGTTAGTAGATAGTCTGTAGAGCATCTACAGATGGACTATCCAAATAAAGTGTTACCAAAAAAATAAAATCTTAAAAGATGCGACAACAAGCCCTGGTCTCCCCTACATATCATTTATAAATCTCTCGGTCATCTTCAGATGCTTGAACAATGAATAAATGATGCAAAACCCAAATTGTTCAACATCCTACAATGATCCCCTTCTCATTAGTTAGCATCTGAAAACAGACACAGTCCTTGTGAAAAGTAGGCATACCTGACAAACTGTATTGAACTATGTCAGTAAACCTTTTTGTTGCTAGACAACGTGTTTTAAGAACTTGTGAAACTTTTTATTGTCTCAACAGATTGCAACTGCTACAAAAATATAAACTGACCATCTAAGATTGACTGTTTTGAGGGTTGTTTGTTCGTTACCAATATCTATTTGTGTGTGTGGTCTGCCTGTGCTCTCTGTGTTCTAAAACCTTTGGTTCAGCCAGAAGAATTATGTTTACTCCTCTACATGAATATGCTCATTCAGTTTAGTAAAATATTTCTTAAATGTTTCTTTTGAAGTAATTGATTTCAGCTCAAATTCAAAGAAGTTTGATCTGCAATGAGACCCATTTTCATCTCGTTGTGGATGAGACAATGCCCTTTGTGTCTTCAGTGTTGATTTGACAAATTGATATTCCAGATTCAGAACATAGTGTTTCCTTAACTTTCCCTGTAACCAAGGGAAACAGCCCACTGGGCAAAAACTGGTTGACTCAACGTGATTTCCATGTCATTGCAATAAAAAAAATGTAATGTGATGACATTGAATCAATGTGGAAAACTGACTGGATTTGCAAAAAGTAATCAACGTTTGGGAATTTGTTTTTTTTTCCCACCCAACTTTTATCCTAAATCCAATTACATGGTGACATGTTTTGTTGATTTCACATTGAATTCACGTTAGTTGACAAATCAACCAAAATGATATCAAAACTAGACGTTGAAATGACATTTGTACCAGGTATGAAACAGGTGTAAATGTCTGGAATAAAAAGTTTTCATTAACATTCCAATCAGACACCATATTCGTTCAGTGCAGTGAACACTTTCCTTTGTAGCTTGGAATCTGTTAATTCAAAATGAATTCATTTTTATTAGACGTGCTGAAGGTTACAATAGCATGGTGCAGTTACTTTGAGGGGGGTTGTATAAAGAATTCGTTTTTCGTATTCCAATCTACAATGCTTATTTATTTCCTATTCCAAAGGCCTACTGAAGAGTTTCACACCAATTAGTGACTGATAGAAATCCTCCACAGCCAACCCAGGCAGGGGACTGAGGGTGACAGACTGAGTGAGGGGTGCCCTTACAGTTTCTCTCTAATTGTTTTCTCTGTGACATTGAGTTGAGGTAATGCTGACAGGTCTGTGTGAGATTACCACTGTGATAGGTGTTAATTACCAGGCTGCAGGCCTAGTTGGGTAATGTTAAGCCTGAGGTTACCGTCCATGCCCATCGTCATGCCACCGGGTAGACCATCAGAAATATGCTGTATACACTGCCTGTATACACTGCCTGGCCTATATCTATACATCTCCATGAGAAATGCTCCCAAAACTTCTCTCTAAAAGCTAAGAATATAGATTATGAATGGATGAAGGGAAGCACAAGTAGGCCTAGTGCTGCTTCTGTGAAAATGCTCAAATTTCTCACCAGTGTGCCAGATACAGACAGCATTTTGTATAGCTGAAAATAAGCGATCTAAGCTTCTAAAAAGTAAGAGATGGAATATTCCATCGTCGCATTACATTTTAATTGCTTCGCTAATCCTGGGAGAATCCATCACTATGAGGACAGTCTACTGGGAAGGAGCATGCAGTGTGTAGCCTGTCAACCTCAAAAGCTTGGAAGAGTCTGCAGTGCCCTCTACTGGGCATTAGTGACTCATGCAGGTCAGGTCTGCCATTTTACTCTGCAAGGCCCAGTACTACTCCTGTGATGCACGCTGTAGGTACAGATACCGATGCAAGCCGAAATGTACTGACTGCATGGCCCATGAATTTGATATTAGTTTGGAACAGTAAACAACATTTTCTCTCTTCGTAAATGTGAAACATGCTAATATGATGAAACATTGTGATTATGCAAGTACTGTATGTGGGGCTACAGAGAATATAGAGCAGTTATATAATCACATGGACCATTTTGAATATTCTAATATATTCATGTGGAGGGGCACCTATTTGTGTGGATTGTCTTCTTAACATAGACAAGTATCATAAAAAACAACGTAAAATAGCCTTCCGACTTAGTAAGCCAAATAGTTTTCTACTTTTAATCTCCAGCACCACTCCAACATCGATGTGAAAATGGCGTGTTTCTATATTTTTTGTTAATAAAAAAGAAGACAAGCTTTTCCAATGACATCATCAACCAATTAGTAGGCAATTCCTACTCATAATGAGTTAAAATCACGATGCACACCGATGATGTCATTGGAAACACTTATTTACCTCTATCTTTTTTACTACAATACATAGAAATGCACCATTTTCACATATGTTGATGTTGGCGTGGTGCTGGAGATGATTAATTTTTTATAATTTTTTCCGTTTAAGCCTTGTTCACATTGGCAGTTTGAAGTGACTATTTGTTTGAAGTGACTATTTGTTTGCATATCCGATAAAAATCTGTTATTTTTCCTTCGCTATGAACAGCCAAAAAGCACATGGAAAAGGATATTTCAAGACACATTTCAAACCATCTTCGTGGGTGGTTCGAAATTTGATTCAAATCTGATTCCTGGCAGTGCGACTTGTATGATTTATTTGCCCTAAAAGTCATTTTTAGACTGTTATTTGGCATATCTTGTTACATGCTAGCTGCTCTACTGACGGTCTGACAAGAACATGTGCTAGCTAATTAGCATTTTAAATGATTTACAAAGAACATTTGTGAATATGCTAGAAAGATAAACAACTACTTATCTAGCTAGTTGACTGCTGTGGCTAGCCAAAAAGCACATGTTTTTAAAAGTTGGATCATCTTATCCTTTGAGGCTTTAAAAGGGTTCTCACATTATGATTTTGAACATTCAAAGCAACTTGGAAAGTCCATGGCAACATTGTTGTCACCTTGGCTTGCTACATACAGTACCTTCTGAGTGATAGGAAGCACAAGCACCACCACCAGTCAGCCCATACCACTGCACACACACACCCGTCGTTACTTTCACGACCATCGCCATGTCAGCAAATCACTGCTGTCTGAACACACACGCATCCGATTTGGACACTCGATGTTTGGACAGTCAGTATTCCAAAATGGATTTGAAAACTGATTTCGCATTAAGGCCTGCAGTGTGAACAAGGCTTTAGAGACCTACAGGTAACTGCCAAAATAAAGGAAACACTTGAGTAAATGAGGGATACAAAGTATATTGAAAGCTGGTGCTTCCCCACAGGTGTGGTTCCTGAGTTAATGCTTAGAGTCATGTATAAAAATGACCAGTTTCCCATTATTTTGGCTACCATGGCTAGAAGAAGAGATCTCAGTGACTTTAAAAGAGGGGTCTCAAAGGAGTTTAGGGGGTTTAATATGTGGTGTGTGTGTGTGTGTGTGTGTGTGTGTGTGTGTGTGTGTGTGTGTGTGTGTGTGTGTGTGTGTGTGTGTGTGTGTGTGTGTGTGTGTCAGTTACCTGATCTGAACCCTATTGAACACATGGGAGAATCTGGAGCAACACCTGAGAGAGCATTTCACATCACCATCAAGAAAACACAAAATTATGGAATTTCTCTTGATAGAATGGTGTCGCATCCCTCCAATAGAGTTCCAGACACTTGTACAATCTATGCTAAGACGCATCGGAGCTGTTCTGGCGGCTTGTGGTGGCCCAACGCCCTATTAAGATGCTTTATGTTGGTGTTTCCTTTATTTTGGCAGTTACCTATACATCACCTATTCATTGCATTGAGTTCATCTTGAGGAACTTTTTGAATTGCCCGGTCAAACAGTTAATTTACATTCTTCCAGCCAAATCTACCTGAATGAGTACCCACTGGGCATACAGACAGATGCTCATTTGGCACCGGAATGTTCCACTCTGCATTGCTCAGTGTTCTTTTGGCATAGCTTTAGCAGCCCCTGCTCTGCTTGCTTAATGTGAACAATGTCCCACCTGTGGGCTAGCCCATGTTAGGTTTGGAGTGGGCTAGCCCGTGTTGGGTTGGTGTGGGCCAGCATGGGTTTGGCTGATGTAGGCTAGACCATGTTGGGCTGATGTGAGATTGGTGTGGGCAAGGGCTTTCCCACCTGTCCTGCCATCCCAGCAAACATGACCCCATTGGCCCCATATGGGTATTCGGTGGGCAAAGTGAGCACGGGCTAACACACAAGCCCAACATGTGCTATCCCGATATGGCTGGCTGATGTGGGATTGCTGTGGGCTAGTCTTTGTTGGACTGGTGTGGGCTTGTGGGCACTGAATACCCACATGGAACCAAAGGGGTCATCCCACACCAGCCCAACAGGGGCCAGACCACACCAAGCCCAACAGGGGTCAGCCCACACCAAGCCCAACAGGGGCCAGCCCACACCAGCCCAAGACAGGCCAGCCCACATCATCCCAACACTGGCCATCCCACACCAGCCCAACTGGGGCCAGCCCACACCAGCCCAACAGGGGCCAGCCCACAGGGGCCAGCCCACACATGCCCAACATGGGCCAGCCCACACCGAGCCCAACAAGGGCTAGCCCAAACCAAGGCCAGCTAGAGGCAGGGGCTCATTAGAGTTTTTGGGGGCATGGTTTGCACACAGTTATTTTTGTGCAATTGTTACTGAAAGTGTCCTAACAATTTATGGGTTCAGTTTTTTTATATATATATATTTTATCTTGTACACTGCAAATGATGTCTTAAAATACTTTAAAAAGTAAATTTGACATTTGAGAAATTGAAATTTCTCTTATAATATATATATATATATATTATTATATATATAATATACACTGCTCAAATAAATAAAGGGAAGACTTAAACAACTTAAACAACACAATGTAACTCCAAGTCAATCACACTTCTGTGAAATCAAACTGTCCACTTAGGAAGCAACACTGATTGAAAATAAATTTCACATGCTGTTGCGCAAATGGAATAGACAACAGGTGGAAATTATAGGCAATTAGCAAGACACCCCCAATAAAGAGTGGTTCTTCAGGTGGTGACCACAGACCACTTCTCAGTTCCTATGCTTCCTGGCTGATGTTTTGGTCACTTTTGAATGCTGGCGGTGCTTTCACTCTAGTGGTAGCATGAGACGGAGTCTACAACCCACACAAGTGGCTCAGGTAGTGCAGCTCATCCAGGATGGAACATCAATGCGAGCTGTGGCAAGAAGGTTTGCTGTGTCTGTCAACGTAGTGTCCAGAGCATGGAGGCGCTACCAGGAGACAGGCCAGTACATCAGGAGACGTGGAGGAGGCCGTAGGATGGCAACAACCCAGCAGCAGGACCGCTATCTCCGCCTTTGTGTAAGGAGGATCAGGAGGAGCACTGCCAGAGCCCTGCAAAATGACCCCCAGCAGGCCACAAATGTGCATGTGTCTACTCAAACGGTCAGAAACCGACTCCATGAGGGTGGTATGAGGGCCCGACGTCCACAGGTGGGGGTTGTGCTTACAGCCCAACACCGTGCAGGACGTTTGGCATTTGCCAGAGAACACCAAGATTGGCAAATTCGCCACTGGCGCCCTGTGCTCTTCACAGATGAAAGCAGGTTCACACTGAGCACATGTTTCAGACGTGACAGAGTCTGGAGACGCCGTGGAGAACGTTCTAATTTTGAGTGTGACTCCAATCCAGACCTCCATGGGTTGATACATTTGATTTCCATTGATAATTTTTGTGTGATTTTGTTGTCAGCACATTCAACTATGTAAAGAAAAAAGTATTTAATAAGAATATTTCATTCAGACGTAGGATCTAGGATGTGTTATTTTAGTGTTCCCTTTATTTTTTTGAGCAGTGTATATTTGATAGTAATAACTTGGTTGCCATTCTGATACAATGTATCTTGTTCCTAATAGAGGCTTGAAAATATGCAATTTATGTATTGAATTGAAAGTTTCATAAATACATTATAAATAAATTCCTATTAAATAGCAAAGGCGCATCGACCCAATGTGGGCAGCCTACATGGGGCCAATATTTTAGCCCGCATTGTGCCCACATCTTGCCAATGTGGACATGTTTGCTGGGATATCTATGTGGTGAAATGACAATACCCTGCAGTAGACTCTGTTTTGCTCCTTCAGTGTTACAGTAGAAATTGCTATCATCTACCCTCTCCTTATATCTTATATGTCATGTGAGGCTCAGTTGGTAGAGCATGGTGCTTGCAACGCCAGGGTTGTGGGTTCAATTCCCACAGGCGACCAGTATGAAAATGTATGCATATGTCGCTCTGGATAAGTGTCTGTGAAATGGAAATATATATTCATTATCACATCAGATCACCATATATAAAGTAAGCAGCCTTGTCCAAGCCAGAATAGGGCAGGAGCCTATTGCCTGTTTCTGTAAATCTAAAGCGTGCTGTTCAGTGATTTGTGAGACTCAGAACAGAGATATACAGGTAACTGCCAAAATAAAGGACACACTTTGGTAAATGTGGGATATAAAGCACACTATATATACACAAAGTATGTGGACATCCCTTCAAATGAGTGGATTCAGCTATATCAGCCACACCCGTTGCTGACAGGTGTATACAATTGAGCACACTGCCATGCAATCTCCACAGACAAACACTGGCAGGAGAATGGACTTACTGAAGAGCTCAGTAACTTTCAATGTGGCATCGTCATAGGATGCTAAATTTCCAACAAGTCAGTTCATCAAATGTCTGCCCTGCTAGAGCTGTCCCAGTCAACTGTAAGTGCTGTTATTGTGAAGTGCGTAGTGTGTAGAAATCGTCTGTCCTCGGTTGCAACACTCACTACCAAATTCCTAAACTGCCTCTGGAAGCAACGTCAGCACAATAACTGTTCTTCGGGAGCTTCATGAAATGGGTTTCCATGGCCAAGCAGCTGCACACAAGCCTAAGATCACCATGTGCAATGCCAAACGTTGGCTGGAGTGGTGTAAAGCTCAACGCCATAGGACTCTGGAGCAGTGGAAATTCATTCTCTGAAGTGATGAATCACACTTCACCATCTGGCAGTCCGACAAACAAATCTGGGTTTGACTGCCTGCACAAAGCCCTGACCTCAACCCCATCGAACACCTTTGGATGAATTGGAACTCCGACTGCATGTCAGGTCCAATCGCCCAACATCAGTGTCCGACAGAACTAATGCTCTTGTGGCTGAATGGAAGCAAGTCCCCACAGCAATGTTCCAACATCTAGTGGAAAGCCTTCCCAGAAGAGTGGAGGCTGTTATAGCAGCAGAGGGAGGACCAACTCCATATTAATGCCCATGATTTTGGAATGAGATGTTAAACGAGCAGGTGTCCACATACTTTGATCATGTAGTATATATTGAAAGCAGAGCTCTCACATAGGTGTGGTTGGTGAGTTAATTAAGCTATTAACATCCCGTCATGTATAAAAATGCTGGCCGTTATTTTGGCTACCATGGCTATGCACCGATAGGATGACAATGCCCCCATCCACGGCTTGATGACCATGAAAACAATGTAAACCATATGCCATGGCTGTCTTAGTCACCAGTCTAGAAGAAAAAGAAACTTAGTCATCAGACCTCAACCCAATCGAACACTTATGGGAGATTCTGGAGCTTGAGACAGCGTTTTCCACCACCGACACCAAATTATGGAATTTGTCATGGGAAGAATGGTGTCACATCCCTCCAATATAGTTCCAGAAACTTGTAGAATCTATGCTAAGGTGAATTCAAGCTGTTCTGGCTCATGGTGGCCCAACGCCCTATTAAGACACTTTTTGGCAGTTACCTGTACATACATCCAACTGATTTGTGTATTATCTGCTTTGAGAATATCCACCAGACAAACATACCTTTTTTTTGGTGGAGATGAAAAGGTCTCTGACCAAAACATTGACACAATAAACAACGTGCAAAAGTATTGTATGTGTTTTAGTTATCATTTTTACAATGGAGATATCAAACAGTCATAATCTGAAGAAATGCAGATTGAATGGAGAAATGCATAATCTGAAGAAAATGGAAGAATGCATACAAAAACACATCTGCATAAAAGTTCAATTATGAATTCCTCACAATGAGTACACAGTTCAAGCCAAGTGTTCCTTCCCCATTACTGTCAAAAGCCAGAAACAGAGTAACCAATCTAGGACAGGAAAAGATAGTGCTCCATGGCTACAGCTGAATCAAGTGGCACAGTCTTTAAAATCTAAAACGCTGGTGATAACTTCATCTCCTCAGTTCAGAACCAATTACAGTTAAAGGTTAGCTCGCACCCCAAGGCTCTTGAAAAGCAATTTGACCTCTTCTCGTAGCTCAAGTCTTTCAGCGCATCCTCACTGTGGGTAAATGTCTCTTCTTCCCCTCTTCCTCTTGCCTCCTCCTCTCCTCCTTGGCCTCTTTGTACCTCCACTTGGGGAGCTGGAGGAGCTCGGGGTCCTTGCTCTTTTTTCTCTTCTCAGGGTTGGGACATGAGGGGACCTTGCACAGCCTCACCTTGGGGACCACAATGCCCGGCCTGACACTGCTCCTCCTCATCATGTTCAGGGGCAGCAAGCTGGTGCGCCTCAGAGCCGAAGTACCAGCCACCGTAACCTCTTGCAACATTTGGGTCTGCAGGCTGGCCCTCCGGTCCCTCTTCTTAGGAACCAACTGCACCCGGGAGTTATTGAACAGCTTCTTGTTGTTGTTGAAGTGCTCGGGGCCCAGGCACTTTAGTTCGTCCACTCGCTGCTTCCTGAGGATCTCTGGCACGGCATAGCGCCGCTTCCCGATGCAGGGGGGACTTCTTGGGGCCACAGTGTGGCAGGCGGTGGCGATCAATGGGCTGGACAGAGCGGTAGTGATGCGTACCATGTGGTCCATCACACCATCGTCCACGGGGTCCGTCTTCATGTGGAGAGAGAACCTGCAGCAGACCTTGTCTGCCACCTTCTGCCAGCAGCTCTTGGACTCCTGGCGTTGGGCCACTAGCTCCTGCAGCATGGGCCATTCCAGCTTGTAGGAGACACAGAACTGCTGGGCGCATGGCTGGGCCATCAGACGCATCATCAGATAGCCCGTCTCATAGCGACATGTGAACAAAGCCCACTCCCTGGAGGTCATCTTGCGGCTGTAGTCCCTCGCCTCCACATCCGCTCCTAGTAGAGGGAATACACAAATATGAAGAAGCATTGAATGCATTGTTATTTAATTGTCATTTCTAAATGTTTATATTTATAGGAGCTGTTACAGATGTCGATCTTAACTTGACCAATTTCATCACAGGAGGAATAGAATCCTGCAGCAGGAGCATTTGATTATCTGAACAAATATTTGCAATCACCACCAGGGGGAAGCTGGAAGCAGTGTTTGAATACAATGCAGTACCGTACCTACATTGTACCTTAGACTGCATGGCCAATTAAGCGCCAGTTCATTAACTACATTTTGACAGTTGATTCATAACCTTAGGTTCGCTAGAAACGTTAAGATGTCCTCTACAAGGTGTCGACAGCACCGACAAGGATACCGGCCCATGTTGACTCCAATGCTTCCCAACAGTTGTGTGAAGTTGGCTGGATGTCCATTGGGTGGTGGATCATTCTTGATACACACGAGAAACTGTTGAGCGTGAAAAACCCAGTAGTGTTGCAATTCTTGACACACTTCAACCGGTGTTCCTGGCACCTACTACCATACCCAGTTCAAAGGCACTTAAATATTTTGTCTTGCCCAATCACCCTCTGAATGGCACACATACACAATCCATGTCTCAATTGTCTCAAGGCTTAAAAATCCTCCGTCAACCTGCCTCCTCCCATTCATCCACACATTGAAGTGGATTTAAAACTTCTTGATGCACCCATCCCGTTAGCGGGATCATTTTAGTCAACCACCGCTGAATTGCAGGGCACCAAATTCAAATTAAATTACTAAAAATATTTAATTTTCATGAAATCACAAGTGCAATATAGCAAAACACAGTTTAGCTTGTTGTTAATCCACCTGGTGTGTCAGATTTCAATCAAGCTTTTCGGCGAAAGCATACCAAGCGTTTATGTAAGCACATCTCTCTCAGTTGACAATATTACAAACAGCTAGCAGCCAAGTAGATTGGTCACGAAAGTCAGAAAAGCAATCAATTAAATCGCTTACCTTTGATGATCTTCGGATGTTTGCACTCACGAGACTCCCAGTTACACAATAAATGTTCCTTATGTTCCATAAAGATTATTTTTATGTCCAAAATACCTCCATTTGTTTTTGGCGCGTTATGTTCAGAAATCCACAGGCTCGAGCGGTCACGACATCGCAGACGAAAATTCCAAATAGTATCCGTAATGTTCGTAGAAACATTTCAAAGTTTTTTTATAATCAATCCTCAGGTTGTTTTTACAATATATAATCGCTAATATATCAACCAGGAATGTATCTTTTTCAATAGTAGAGAGGGAGAAAATGGCTGCACCAAGCTGTTGGGCATACAAAACGCTGCTGGCACCCAGCCATACAATGACTCGATGTGATCTTTCTTGCTCATTTTTCAAAATAAAAGCCTGAAACTATGTCTAAAAACTGTTCACGCCATGGGGAAGCCATAGGAAAAGGATTGGTTGATATCCCTTTAAATGGAGCGAAGGCAGGCTATGGAACATGGAGCTTTCAAAATAGAAGCCAGTTCCTGGTTTGATTTTCTTCAGGTTTTTGCCTGCAATATCAGTTCTGTTATACTCACAGACAATATTTTAACAGTTTTGGAAACTTCAGAGTGTTTTCTATTCTAATCTGACAATTATAGGCATATTCTAGATTCTGAAACTGAGAAATAGGCCATTTAATTTGGGTACATTTTTCATCCAAACAGCAAAATACTGCCCCCTACACTCAAGAGGTTTTAACAGGTGACATCAATAAGGGATCATAGCGTTCAGCTGAATTAACTTGGTCAGTCTATGTCATGGAAAGGGCATATACATACAGTGCATTCGGAAAGTGTTCAGACCCCTTGACTTTTTCCAAATGTTGATATGTTACAGACTTATTCTAAAACGTATTAAATCGTTTTTCCCCTCATCAATCCACACATTATGCCCCATAATGACAAAGTAAAAACATATATGTATTTTTTGCAAATGTATATTTAAAAAAAATATATATCACATTTACATAAGTATTCAGACCCTTTACTCAGTATTTTGTTGAAGTACCTTTGGCAGCGATTACAGCATCGAGTCTTCTTGGGTTTGACGCTACAAGCTTGGCACACCTGTATTTGGGAATTTTATCCCATTCTTCTCTGCAGACCCTCTCAAGCTCTCTCAGGTTGGATGGGGAGCGTTGCTGCACAGCTATTTTCAGGTCTCTCCAGAGATGTTCAATCGGGTTCAAGTCTGGGCTCTGGCTGGGCCACTTAAGGACTTTCAGAGACTTATCCCGAAGCCACTCCTGTGATGCCTTGGCTGTGTGCTTAGGGTCGTTGTGCTGTTGGAAGGTGAACCTTAGCCCCAGTCTGAGGTCCTGAGCGCTCTGAAGCAGGATCTCTCTGTACTTTGCTCCATTCATTTTTGCCTTGAACCTGACTTGTCTCCCAGTCCCTGCCGCTGAAAAACATCCCCACAGCATGAATCTTCCACCACCATGCTTCAATGTAGGGATGGAGCCAGGTTTCCTACAGTCGTGACGCTTGGCACTCAGGCCAAGGAATTCAATCTTGGTTTCATCAGACCGGAGAATCTTGTTTCTCATGGTCTGAGAGTCTTTCGGTGCCTTTTGGCAAACTCCAAACGGGCTGTCATGTGTCTTTCACTAAGTAGTGTCTTCCGTCTGGCCACTTTACCATAAAGGCCTGATTGGTGGAGTGCTG
Organism: Oncorhynchus keta; assembly: GCF_023373465.1. Classification (NCBI taxonomy): domain Eukaryota; kingdom Metazoa; phylum Chordata; class Actinopteri; order Salmoniformes; family Salmonidae; genus Oncorhynchus; species Oncorhynchus keta. Next base: position 27,262,677 of record NC_068435.1, on the reverse strand, counting down.
CAGAGATGTTTGGGTTTGGTTGATGCCAGAAGAACGCTACCTGCCCGAATACATAGTGCGAACTGTAAAGTTTGGTGGAAGAGAAATAATGGTGTGGGTCTGCTTTTCATGGTCCCAGTGAAGGGAAATCTTAACGCTATAGCATACAATGACATTCTAGACGATTATGTGCTTCCAACTTTGTGGCAATAGATTGGGTAAGGCCCTTTCCTGTTTCAGCATGACAATAACCCCATACAGAAAGTGAGGTCCATACTGAAATGGTTTGTCGAAATCGATGTGGAAGAACTTGACTGACCTGCACAGAGCCCTGACCTCAATCCCATCAAACACCTTTGGGATGAATTGGAACGCCGACTGCGAGCCAAGCCTAATCGCCCAACATCAGTGCCTGACCTCACTAATGCTCTTATGGCTGAATGGAAGCAAGTCCCTGCAGGAATCTTACAACATCTAGCGGAAAGCCTTCCCAGAAGAGTGGAGGCTGTTATAGCAGCAAAGGAGGGATCAACTCCATATTAATGGCCATGATTTTGGAATGAGATGAACGATGAGCATGTGTCCACATACTTTTGGTCATGTAGTGTAGCTATCCTATTCATCGTCTCCTTTGCCCAGATACTGGTTCAGTTGTTGATGATGTATGGATACATTTCAGAAAAATGCACACTTGAATGTTGCAGGAATAGGATCCATATGCCTACAGTAGCAATAGGACATTTATTCATATTCTGTCTGTTGCTTTTAACATTTTAATGAGTGAAAGAGGGTCATCACTAATTACTACAGCCTCAAAGTCATAATTATGGATAAACCCCACCTATTTCTACAATTTCTCTTTTTAAAATCTGATTTTAAACCTAACCTTAACCACACTGCTATACCCTAATGTTAAATTACATTTTTGTTTTCATGAATCTTTACGATATAGCCAATTTGGACTTTGTGGCTGCGCTAACTAATGACAACCGCAAGATCGGGAGGATGATTTTGATAGCTGGTACTGGTCCGAATCACCCAACTGCCCCTGAATATGGTGAAAGGGAACTGTGGATTTTCAGTGAAAGTATCTAAATCACGAGGCTCATTTGAATTTCCTGATGCGCAGGACATTTTTCTGCAACAAAAGAAGATTAAGATCCGACATCTGTAACTGTACAGACTTATTCTTCATCACAGTGGGCCTAGTAACAAAAGAAAGATAATGTAAACATTGGAGAAAGTATATAGGAAAACAAAATATCTTAGCACTACCTGACATCATGAGCAAACAAACAACATCTGCCCTCCCTTGCATGGCTGCCTTCATCAAAGCGGTGAATCCATGGCAGTTCCTACGCTCTAGGTCCAGGTTGGGGAAGTAGTTGATCAAGTAGCTGGATATCATAATGTGGCCTGGTGTTAAAAAATAACCAAATGTGTTATTCACCTTATTCACAATTAACCATTTTTAATTCTACTCAATGTTATCAGATCAAAGTGTTTGTCTTAATCTGGATTTTCATTTAGAATTTTCATTATATTTCATGACACATTGCCAAAATATACTGTACTAGGAAGTAGGAACCAACCAACCTCCCAGCATTGAAACATCTGTAGATTCTTACCTGCTTGAGCAGCTGTCATGAGGGCTGTATTCCCCTCGTTGTCTTGCCAGTTGACATCGATATGGGGACACTGAGAAAGTGCTATGACCACATCCACCCAGCCCATGTAACAGGCTACTATCAGCCCATTCTGAAAAACACAACATTCAAAGATCAGTGACACATACCTCTTTTTTGGATGTATGTTTACTGCTTTAGTATAATAAGTCAGTGGCCTTCTGGTGACTCTGTTGACACACAGTGCCACACCGTTCAACTCGAACATTTGGCCTTGCACCTAAGGTATAGTAAGTCACACAACTACCGGCACATCACTTGTTTACTTTAGATCTCAAGAAAGATACACATCTCCAGAAGTGGCTACTGCTAGTGCTTGTTAATGACATTGTAGCTAATTAAGGACACAAAGCAAGCTCACCCACCCAGGACTCTGAGGTCACTGTTACACTGACGGTCTTAAGTCGGTGGTCTCAGTGCTCATTATCCCAAAACAGTTGCTTCACAGGGTCAATTGGATCAATAGGTGGGGCGCCATGTAGCCTTGTTCTGCCCCTGAACAAGGACGTTAACCCACTGTTCCTATGCTGTCCTTGTAAATAAGAAGTTGTTCTTAACTGACTTGCCTGGTTAAATAAAAAAATAGCTCTGCTTTTTAAAGCATGTTTAAAGCTACTCTAGCTCTAGGTGCGTGGTGCTAGACTTGTGTTGACAGTGTAGAATATGACAGTGGGTAGTCTCTTTTGTAAATGAGAGCTGATTTAAGAAACTATCTATCTTTGGGGGTCTTTGAGAAACAATTTACCTAACAAAATAAACAAATACTTGGAGTGACACTGATAAACCTGTATGATTGGAGGGTAATGTCAGAGATGCCAACTGACAGACCTACTGATCCCTTAGGAAATTCCAAGTTAAGTCTCAGCTAATAGTCTTTCTGGAGCTTTCTGAACCATCTGCCTGCTGCTGCCTACAGTACTAATCACAGTCCACCAGACCTATGGTGAGACAGCATAATGACCGTATAGTAAACAGTATGCAAGAGTGGCTCAAGGGCTCAGTTTCTGGATTTGGGGAAAAACCCAGTCGCCAAGGCTACTGTACAACCAATCACAGGTATGGGCTGGATTCAATCAGTATTGCGGAAGTATCAGTGAAAATCCATGTAAAAAGGTCAAGGTCATCTCCAGTTAAGCCGACATATACAGTGTTTATGTGACTGCAGTCTCCTCGACCGCGGGAACATTGCCTTTAATTGTCAATCGCACAATAAAGTGGATCTTCAGCACTAGGTATTGAATAGAGCCCTAAGTCATCTGAAGAAAACTCATTAGACATTGTGTACTGTAAACAAAGTGTTATGCCCACTCATAATGAAAACCCCAAATTCAAAAGCGTTGAAATATCAACAGAACTTCCAGTATTCTCACTGCTTAGGGCTTACATGGTCAACTGATGTAAAGGTCTCTGTTGTAGGCCTAGAACGCAGCTTTGGGACCGAAGAGGAATTCAAAGTGAAAATATCTGACAACAACACCCCATCTATAAACAACCCAAGGGAGAACATCATCTTGCCATGGCTCACTATCTATCTTGGACCTGCTATCTGCAGTGTTAGGGAGTAAGTGAACTACATGCAGTTCAACTAGTTATTCAACTATATTTTGCAGTAGCTTTGTGGTAGTTGAACTAAATTCAAACCGTGGTTGTTTTTTCAGTAGTTAATTACTTTTTTTGCCATGTAGCAGTGTAGCTAACTGGAACTACACTACTTTTTGGCCAAAAATAAAACATGGGTTAAGTAGGCAAGAATTTCCTTTCTTTTTTGGCATCAGTCCTTCCTAATTCTCACTTGAAACATAGTTGTTGTGTTTAATAGGCTAAATGAGACATTCTGATAACATATGACTCCAGAGTGGTTCATTTATATTCTGTGACATTTCAGATTTAGATATGATAATTTATCACCAAGTAGTTTGGATGTAGTGAACTACTTTTAAAAAATATTTTAAGTTAAATAAACAATATATTTTTTAAGGTTACCTTTAGTGTAGCTTAACTCTTCCAGTGCGAAGTAATTGGTAGCTTGGTTTACAATATTTCCAGAGTAGCTTCTCCAACACTGACTATCTGTCTAGGTGAATTGGAAAGTTTTAGATTTGCCAAAAATAATCTCTTAATCTGCTCAAACAGAGTGCACCTTCAGTTTGTTTTATAATAATAATATATGCCATTTAGCAGACGCTTTTATCCAAAGCGACTTACAGTCATGTGTGCATACATTCTACGTATGGGTGGTCCCGGGGATTGAACCCACTACCCTGGCGTTACAAGCGCCATGCTCTACCAACTGAGCTACAGAAGGACCACCATTATTATTATTATTATAAAATACTGCTTGTGGGTGGGTTCGTTTACATCTACACAGACTACACATTGGGGCTCATGTCATGACAGTGGAGGATGTAACATGAAACAACTGAGAGCATTTCTTGCTTTTATGGATCCAGACACTCGTGCCATTAAGTGTTGCATGACATCAAACTTCTCCCCTCATTTGTACTGTATTCGTATGTCCCATGAGAAGGGAATAAACAGGTCAGTGGCCGAGCCTAGTATCTCAGTTTTACCAGCTACTGGGGGAAATCAGGGACCTACTGTATCTACAAGCAACACCTTTAGAATATAATGTACAATAATAGCTGAATGCGTAGGCTACTTATATCCCTGGTATTATTGCTTTACCACTTAAGAGGATACAGCAGTGAGAAACACATTCAAAATTGTATTGGGTCTAACCCTAATGTCTACCTGTTGGGTACCCATGATGGTCATTAATGTTGTAAAGAATAAGCTATTTGAAGCACCATCCTCGTCCTTGGTATTGTCCAGCTGCACCCTGATACCTTGGGTGAACCTTTTGAAAGCTCAGCCATGATTGCGAGCTGATTCAACTCTACCTCAATCTCAGTGGCGGTCGGTGACGTTTAAGATAAAGGAGGGAAATCATTTCTATTACAACATATTGAATGACTGTCATTCATATTCCATTCACCCAGATCAATGTAACATCAATAGGTTTAGGCTCTTACATGATACTCACATTTTTCCTATACACATCATGAGGTTGCTACAACTTAGCCGAATGAAAGTTTAAAACATAGGTGCACAAGTTGAGAGAAATTTGAGTAACCAAGGTGACAGACATTGACAGATTCAATACTGCCTTGCACAATTTTGCCTGTATCTAGCTGATCTAGGGTGTAATCATTAGTCCAACAGTTGCAAACAAGAGTTTCTATTTGACAAATTCAGGTATATTTACCCTCGTTTTGTTCTGTTTGCTTCCATTTAAGCAACATTTTCCAACAGAATCGGCAGAATGAATACACCCCTGATCACACAGTTCACTTTCAAAACAGCCACATATAAACAGCATGATCCCTTTGATCGTAGGATAATTCCTTCTCGCATCTACACGCCCTCCTCCTCTCACCATTTCCTTTTGCTTGTGGACTTCAGTGCACAACACATCAGCTGTCTGTGACCAAGCGAAAAAAAACGTTCCAAGCCAAACCTTCATATCAGAACTGCTAACCGCTACACACAGCCTACATCATTGTCACCATATTAGCTAACATCAAGTCAATGTAGCTACTAGACCTAACAAGTTAGTAAACTCTCTACAATCATGCAGTACAGTGTACGGTTAGCAAGCAGTTTATCAGTTACACCGGCAAGCCCCGGTGGCAATAAATTCATAAAACCAAAAGTTTACCTTGACATTGAAGAGTTCCAGTGTTGGATAGCCATAGCCAGCTAGATAACGGAGCATCCCTCTCGGTTTGAGCCGGGTGTATGAGAAGGCTAAAGTATCCAGCTGCATTTACTGGCTAAGTAAATACATTTTTTTGAAGAAATGTATTTGTTGAAAACTATGAAACTCTTGTCTTTCTCTCTCTTTGAGTCAACCACTCACCACATTTTATGCACAGCAGTGCTAGTTTGCTAGCTGTAGTGTATGCTTTCCGTACTATATTAATTTATTCTCTGATCCTTTGATAGGGTGAACCACATGTCAGTTCATGCTGTAAGAGCTCTGATAGGTTAAAGGATGTCCTCTAGAAGTTGTCATAATTACTGTGTAACTCTATGAAAGAGGGTGAGAACCATGAGCCTCCTAGGTTTTGTATTGAAATCGATTCAGAAGCTAGCTGTCCTCCGTCTACGCCATGGTGCTGCTGAGGCCACTGTAGACCTTCAATTGTGTTTTACCCAATTATTTGGTGACGTTAATATATTTAATATAGTTTTATTTAATAATGATGACTTAAATGTTTCACTATTTTTATTTTTATGAAATTTACTGAGGAGGATGGTCCTCCCCATCTTCCTCTGAGGTGCCTACACTGCTCAATCTGCAATCCACACCCCCATCTGTTTCAGGGCAACAAACTGCTCTGAGTATTCCTCTGTCTACAGAAATGGCACAATTTGGGCCCTATATGACACTCAGCCCTATACAGACAGCCTGGAAAAATAATTCCTAGTTAAAATCTATGCTGTTCTATCAAATCACTATAAAGCCAATTCCTGATTGGTGGAGATCTCATGGAAACCTTCTTTACAAATATCTAAGTTCCAATGTCCGTGCTAGCATGCCATGTAGAAAGCATTATGCATTGCATCATTGCAAGTAGGATTCTAGGGTGGACATTGGAACACAAACAATGTTATATGTTTGTGCAGTCGGGCCTTTACTTGATAATACTGATATAAGTTTCAAAAACAGTTCATTTCTTTAATGACACCACAAACATACTCTGTTGTTCTTGTCTGTTTCATTCACTTCCTCCTTTGTCACCCCTTGCCTTATCATAATCTTCACTATGATGGAATTGTTATTGGAGCAGGCCTTGAAGAAGGACAGAGGTTCGGGGGTGTTTGGACTGGGAGTCCTGTATTTGAGAGAGTCATCGGGTGGATAGAAGGAGTTATCAGAGTCAATACTCTTGGTATCATTCGGCAGATCTGGCAATGTGTCAAAGTCAAACTCTTCAAATTCCTGATAGACATCATCGTCGTCATCATCGTAATAGTTGCTTTCCTCATTGTCTCCCTCATTAGGATCCTCATTTTCATTGCCTGCGACCGTCTCCGACAATATAGACGACTCCTCATCTTTGCGACCCCTGACAATCCCATTCTGCTGAACATTTAACAAGGTCCCTCCACCTCCACCTGGGTCCTCTGTGATCTGCACCATTTAACCTCCTATTAGAATACACCACAATATCAATATTAATTGCCCCTCATTCAAAATGTAAATACTTAGCAAGGTCTTGTAGAAGAAGCAGATGTCAGTACAATCC